>NW_027437237.1:0-235000 GCF_033239565.1 Halichoeres trimaculatus | reverse complement strand
GAAATTTGGAGCCAAAATTGAAATTTTCACTTTGGCTGAAATTAAATGAAATATGTGTCCCCCGTGGAAGCCCATGCCATCCCAGGTGAGAAAAATGCATCCTGAATCAAGTCTGAGGGCTAAATCCTCTGTATCGGGTTTTACCACAGTGAGCTCAGAACGTAAGGTCCGGACCTGAAATTTGGAGCCAAAATTGAAATTTTCACTTTGGCTGAAATTGCATGACATATGTGTCCCCCGTGGAAGCCCATGCCATCCCAGGTGAGAAAAATGCATCCTGAATCAAGTCTGAGGGCGAAAACCTCTGTTTCGGGTTTTACCACATTGAGCTCAGAACGTAAGGGCCGGACCTGAAATTTGGAGCCAAAATTGAAATTTTCAGTTTGGCTGAAATTGCATGAAATATGTGTCCCCCGTGGAAGCCCATGCCATCCCAGGTGAGAAAAATGCATCCTGAATCAAGTCTGAGGGCTAAATCCTCTGTTTTGGGTTTTACCACATTGAGCCCAGAACGTAAGGGCCGGACCTGAAATTTGGAGCCAAAATTGAAATTTTCACTTTGGCTGAAATTGCATGAAATATGTGTCCCACGTGCAAGCCCATGCCATCCCAGGTGAGAAAAATGCATCCTGAATCAAGTCTGAGGGCTAAAACCTCTGTTTCGGGTTTTACCACATTGAGTTTAGAACGTAAGGGCCGGACCTGAAATTTGGAGCCAAAATTAAAATTTTCACTTTGGCTGAAATTGCATGAAATATGTGTCCCCCTTGGAAGCCCATGCCATCCCAGGTGAGAAAAATGCATCCTGAATCAAGTCTGAGGGCTAAATCCTCTGTTTTGGGTTTTACCACATTGAGCCCAGAACGCAAGGACCTGAAATTTGGAGCCAAAATTGAAATTTTCACTTTGGCTGAAATTGCATGAAATATGTGTCCCCCGTGGAAGCCCATGCAATCCCAGGTGAGAAAAAATGCATCCTGAATCAAGTCTGAGGGCTAAAACCTCTGTTTCGGGTTTTACCACATTAAGCCCAGAACGTAAGGGCCGGACCTGAAATTTGGAGCCAAAAGTGAAATTTTCACTTTGGCTGAAATTGCATGAAATATGTGTCCCCCGTGAAAGCCCATGCCATCCCAGGTGAGAAAAATGCATGCCGAATAAAGTTTGAGGGCTAAAACCTCTGTTTCGGGTTTTACCACATTGAGCCCAGAACGTAAGGGCCGGACCTGAAATTTGGAGCCAAAATTGAAATTTTCACTTTGGCTGAAATTGCATGAAATATGTGTCCCCCCTCGAAGCCCATGCCATCCCAGGTGAGAAAAAATGCATCCTGAATCAAGTCTGAGGGCTAAAACCTCTGTTTTGGGTTTTACCACATTGAGCCCAGAACGTAAGGGCCGGACCTGAAATTTGGGCCAAAATTGAAATTTTCACTTTGGCTGAAATTGCATGAAATATGTGTCCCCCTTGGAAGCCCGTGCCATCCCAGGTGAGAAAAATGCATCCTGAATCAAGTCTGAGGGCTAAAACCTCTGTTTTGGGTTTTACCACATTGAGCCCAGAACGTAAGGGCCGGACCTGAAATTTGGAGCCAAAATTGAAATTTTCAGTTTGAGTTTAATTGCATGAAATATGTGTCCCCCCTGGAAGCCCATGCCATCCCAGGTGAGAAAAATGCCTGCCGAATAAAGTTTGAGGGCGAAAACCTCTGTTTCGGGTTCTACCACATTGAGCCCAGAACGTAAGGGCCGGACCTGAAATTTGGAGCCAAAATTGAAATTTTCACTTTGGCTGAAATTGCATGAAATATGTGTCCCCCGTGGAAGCCCATGCCATCCCAGGTGAGAAAAATGCATCCTGAATCAAGTCTGAGGGCTAAAACCTCTGTTTCGGGTTTTACCACATTGAGCCCAGAACGTAAGGGCCGGACCTGAAATGTGGAGCCAAAATTGAAATTTTCACTTTGGCTGAAATTGCATGAAATATGTGTCCCCCGTGGAAGCCCATGCCATCCCAGGTGAGAAAAATGCATCCTGAATCAAGTCTGAGGGCTAAAACCTCTGTTTCGGGTTTTACCACATTGAGCCCAGAACGTAAGGGCCGGACCTGAAATGTGGAGCCAAAATTGAAATTTTCACTTTGGCTGAAATTGCATGTAATATGTGTCCCCCGTGGAAGCCCATGCCATCCCAGGTGAGAAAAATGCATCCTGAATCAAGTCTGAGGGCTAAATCCTCTGTTTTGGGTTTTACCACATTGAGCCCAGAACGTAAGGTCCGGACCTGAAATTTGGAGCCAAAATTAAAATTTTCAGTTTGGCTGAAATTGCATCAATTATGTGTCCCCCTTGGAAGCCCATGCCATCCCAGGTGAGAAAAATGCATCCTGAATCAAGTCTGAGGGCTAAAACCTCTGTTTCGGGTTTTACCACATTGAGCCCAGAACGTAAGGGCCGGACCTGAAATTTGGAGCCAAAATTGAAATTTTCACTTTGGCTGAAATTGCATGAAATATGTGTCCCCCGTGGAAGCCCATGCCATCCCAGGTGAGAAAAATGCATCCTGAATCAAGTCTGAGGGCTAAATCCTCTGTTTTGGGTTTTACCACATTGAGCCCAGAACGAAAGGTCCGGACCTGAAATTTGGAGCGAAAATTGAAATTTTCACTTTGGCTGAAATTGCATGAAATATGTGTCCCCCGTGGAAGCCCATGCCATCCCAGGTGAGAAAAATGCATCCTGAATCAAGTCTGAGGGCTAAATCCTCTGTTTTGGGTTTTACCACATTGAGCCCAGAACGAAAGGTCCGGACCTGAAATTTGGAGCGAAAATTGAAATTTTCACTTTGGCTGAAATTGCATGAAATATGTGTACCCCGTGGAAGCCCATGCCATCCCAGGTGAGAACAATGCATCCTGAATCAAGTCTGAGGGCTAAATCCTCTGTTTTGGGTTTTACCACATTGAGCCCAGAACGTAAGGTCCGGACCTGAAATTTGGAGCCAAAATTGAAATTCTCACTTTGGCTGAAATTGCATGAAATATGTGTACCCCGTGGAAGCCCATGCCATCCCAGGTGGGAAAAATGCATCCTGAATCAAGTCTGAGGGCTAAAACCTCTGTTCCGGGTTTTACCAGATTGAGCCCAGAACGTAAGGGCCGGACCTAAAATTTGGAGCCAAAATTGAAATTTTCACTTTGGCTGTAATTGCATGAAATATGTGTCCCCCCTGGAAGCCCATGCCATCCCAGGTGAGAAAAAATGCATCCTGAATCAAGTCTGAGGGCTAAATCCTCTGTTTCGGGTTTTACCACATTGAGCCCAGAACGTAAGGGCCGGACCTGAAATTTGGAGCCAAAATTGAAATTTTCACTTTGGCTGAAATTGCATGAAATATGTGTCCCCCGTGGAAGCCCATGCCATCCCAGGTGGGAAAAATGCATCCTGAATCAAGTCTGAGGGCTAAATCCTCTGTTTTGGGTTTTACCACATTGAGCCCAGAACGTAAGGTCCGGACCTGAAATTTGGAGCCAAAATTGAAATTTTCACTTTGGCTGAAATTGCATGAAATATGTGTCCCCCGTGGAAGCCCATGCCATCCCAGGTGGGAAAAATGCATCCTGAATCAAGTCTGAGGGCTAAATCCTCTGTTTTGGGTTTTACCACATTGAGCCCAGAACGTAAGGTCCGGACCTGAAATTTGGAGGCAAAATTGAAATTTTCAGTTTGGCTTTAATTGCATGAAATATGTGTCCCACGTGGAAGCCCATGCCATCCCAGGTGAGAAAAATGCATCCTGAATCAAGTCTGAGGGCTAAATCCTCTGTTTCGGGTTTTACCACATTGAGCCCAGAACGTAAGGTCCGGACCTGAAATTTGGAGCCAAAATTGAAATTTTCACTTTGGCTGAAATTGCATGAAATATGTGTCCCACGTGGAAACCCATGCCATCCTAGGTGAGAAAAATGCATCCTGAATCAAGTCTGAGGGCTAAATCCTCTGTTTCGGGTTTTACCACATTGAGCCCAGAACGTAAGGTCCGGACCTGAAATTTGGAGCCAAAATTGAAATTTTCACTTTGGCTGAAATTGCATGAAATATGTGTCCCCCGTGGAAGCCCATGCCATCCCAGGTGAGAAAAATGCATCCTGAATCAAGTCTGAGGGCTAAAACCTCTGTTTCCGGTTTTACCACATTGAGCCCAGAACGTAAGGTCCGGACCTGAAATTTGGAGCCAAAATTGAAATTTTCAGTCTTGCTGAAAAAGCATGAAATTCTGTGTCCCCCTTGGAAGCCCGTGCCATCCCAGGTGAGAAAAATGCATCCTGAATCAAGTCTGAGGGGTAAAACCTCTGTTTTGGGTTTTTCCACACTGAGCCCAGAACGTAAGGGCCGGACCTGAAATTTGGAGCCAAAATTGAAATTTTCACTTTGGCTGAAATAGCATGAAATTCTGTGTCCCCCTTGGAAGCCCATGCCATCCCAGGTGAGAAAAATGCATCCTGAATCAAGTCTTAGGGGTAAAACCTCTGTTTTGGGTTTTACCACATTGAGCCCAGAACGTAAGGGCCGGACCTGAAATTTGGAGCCAAAATTGAAATTTTCACTTTGGCTGAAATTGCATGAAATATGTGTCCCCCGTGGAAGCCCATGCCATCCCAGGTGAGAAAAATGCATCCTGAATCAAGTCTGAGGGCTAAATCCTCTGTTTTGGGATTTACCACATTAGGCCCAGAACGTAAGGTCCGGACCTAAAATTTGGAGCCAAAATTGAAATTTTCACTTTGGCTGAAATTGCATGAAATATGTGTCCCCCGTGGAAGCCCATGCCATCCCAGGTGAGAAAAATGCATCCTGAATCAAGTCTGAGGGCTAAATCCTCTGTTTTGGGTTTTACCACATTGAGCCCAGAACGAAAGGTCCGGACCTGAAATTTGGAGCGAAAATTGAAATTTTCACTTTGGCTGAAATTGCATGAAATATGTGTCCCCTGTGGAAGCCCATGCCATCCCAGGTGAGAAAAATGCATCCTGAATCAAGTCTGAGGGCTAAAACCTCTGTTTCCGGTTTTACCACATTGAGCCCAGAACGTAAGGTCCGGACCTGAAATTTGGAGCGAAAATTGAAATTTTCACTTTGGCTGAAATTGCATGAAATATGTGTCCCCCGTGGAAGCCCATGCCATCCCAGGTGAGAAAAATGCATCCTGAATCAAGTCTGAGGGCTAAAACCTCTGTTTCCGGTTTTACCACATTGAGCCCAGAACGTAAGGTCCGGACCTGAAATTTGGAGCCAAAATTGAAATTTTCACTTTGGCTGAAATTGCATGAATTATGTGTACCCCGTGGAAGCCCATGCCATCCCAGGTGAGAAAAATGCATCCTGAATCAAGTCTGAGGGCTAAATCCTCTGTTTTGGGTTTTACCACATTGAGCCCAGAACGTAAGGTCCGGACCTGAAATTTGGAGCCAAAATTGAAATTCTCACTTTGGCTGAAATTGCATTAAATATGTGTACCTCGTGGAAGCCCATGCCATCCCAGGTGGGAAAAATGCATCCTGAATCAAGTCTGAGGGCTAAATCCTCTGTTTCGGGTTTTACCACATTGAGCCCAGAACGTAAGGTCCGGACCTGAAATTTGGAGCCAAAATTGAAATTTTCACTTTGGCTGAAATTGCATGAAATATGTGTCCCCCGTGGAAGCCCATGCCATCCTAGGTGAGAAAAATGCATCCTGAATCAAGTCTGAGGGCTAAAACCTCTGTTTCCGGTTTTACCACATTGAGCCCAGAACGTAAGGTCCGGACCTGAAATTTGGAGCCAAAATTGAAATTTTCAGTCTTGCTGAAATAGCATGAAATTCTGTGTCCCCCTTGGAAGCCCGTGCCATCCCAGGTGAGAAAAATGCATCCTGAATCAAGTCTTAGGGGTAAAACCTCTGTTTTGGGTTTTTCCACACTGAGCCCAGAACGTAAGGGCCGGACCTGAAATTTGGAGCCAAAATTGAAATTTTCACTTTGGCTGAAATTGCATGAAATATGTGTCCCCCGTGGAAGCCCATGCCATCCCAGGTGAGAAAAATGCATCCTGAATCAAGTCTGAGGGCTAAATCCTCTGTTTTGGGATTTACCACATTAGGCCCAGAACGTAAGGTCCGGACCTGAAATTTGGAGCCAAAATTGAAATTTTCACTTTGGCTGAAATTGCATGAAATATGTGTCCCCCGTGGAAGCCCATGCCATCCCAGGTGAGAAAAATGCATCCTGAATCAAGTCTGAGGGCTAAATCCTCTGTTTTGGGTTTTACCACATTGAGCCCAGAACGAAAGGTCCGGACCTGAAATTTGGAGCGAAAATTGAAATTTTCACTTTGGCTGAAATTGCATGAAATATGTGTACCCCGTGGAAGCCCATGCCATCCCAGGTGAGAAAAATGCATCCTGAATCAAGTCTGAGGGCTAAATCCTCTGTTTTGGGTTTTACCACATTGAGCCCAGAACGTAAGGTCCGGACCTGAAATTTGGAGCCAAAATTGAAATTCTCACTTCGGCTGAAATTGCATGAAATATGTGTACCCCGTGGAAGCCCATGCCATCCCAGGTGAGAAAAATGCATCCTGAATCAAGTCTGAGGGCTAAAACCTCTGTTTCGGGTTTTACCAGATTGAGCCCAGAACGTAAGGGCCGGACCTGAAATTTGGAGCCAAAATTGAAATTTTCACTTTGGCTGAAATTAAATGAAATATGTGTCCCCCCTGGAAGCCCATGCCATCCCAGGTGAGAAAAAATGCATCCTGAATCAAGTCTGAGGGCTAAATCCTCTGTTTCGGGTTTTACCACATTGAGCCCAGAACGTAAGGGCCGGACCTGAAATTTGGAGCCAAAATTGAAATTTTCACTTTGGCTGAAATTGCATGAAATATGTGTCCCCCGTGGAAGCCCATGCCATCCCAGGTGAGAAAAATGCATCCTGAATCAAGTCTGAGGGCTAAATCCTCTGTTTTGGGTTTTACCACATTGAGCCCAGAACGTAAGGTCCGGACCTGAAATTTGGAGCCAAAATTGAAATTTTCAGTTTGGCTTTAATTGCATGAAATATGTGTCCCCTGTGGAAGCCCATGCCATCCCAGGTGAGAAAAATGCATCCTGAATCAAGTCTGAGGGCTAAATCCTCTGTTTTGGGTTTTACCACATTGAGCCCAGAACGAAAGGTCCGGACCTGAAATTTGGAGCCAAAATTGAAATTTTCACTTTGGCTGAAATTGCATGAAATATGTGTCCCCCGTGGAAGCCCATGCCATCCCAGGTGAGAAAAATGCATCCTGAATCAAGTCTGAGGGCTAAAACCTCTGTTTCCGGTTTTACCACATTGAGCCCAGAACGTAAGGTCCGGACCTGAAATTTGGAGCCAAAATTGAAATTTTCACTTTGGCTGAAATTGCATGAATTATGTGTACCCCGTGGAAGCCCATGCCATCCCAGGTGAGAACAATGCATCCTGAATCAAGTCTGAGGGCTAAATCCTCTGTTTTGGGTTTTACAACATTGAGCCCAGAACGAAAGGTCCGGACCTGAAATTTGGAGCGAAAATTGAAATTTTCACTTTGGCTGAAATTGCATGAAATATGTGTCCCCCGTGGAAGCCCATGCCATCCCAGGTGAGAAAAATGCATCCTGAATCAAGTCTGAGGGCTAAAACCTCTGTTTCCGGTTTTACCACATTGAGCCCAGAACGTAAGGTCCGGACCTGAAATTTGGAGCCAAAATTGAAATTTTCACTTTGGCTGAAATTGCATGAATTATGTGTACCCCGTGGAAGCCCATGCCATCCCAGGTGAGAAAAATGCATCCTGAATCAAGTCTGAGGGCTATTTCCTCTGTTTTGGGTTTTACCACATTGAGCCCAGAACGTAAGGTCCGGACCTGAAATTTGGAGCCAAAATTGAAATTCTCAATTTGGCTGAAATTGCATTAAATATGTGTACCTCGTGGAAGCCCATGCCATCCCAGGTGGGAAAAATGCATCCTGAATCAAGTCTGAGGGCTAAATCCTCTGTTTCGGGTTTTACCACATTGAGCCCAGAACGTAAGGTCCGGACCTGAAATTTGGAGCCAAAATTGAAATTTTCACTTTGGCTGAAATTGCATGAAATATGTGTCCCCCGTGGAAGCCCATGCCATCCTAGGTGAGAAAAATGCATCCTGAATCAAGTCTGAGGGCTAAAACCTCTGTTTCCGGTTTTACCACATTGAGCCCAGAACGTAAGGTCCGGACCTGAAATTTGGAGCCAAAATTGAAATTTTCAGTCTTGCTGAAATAGCATGAAATTCTGTGTCCCCCTTGGAAGCCCGTGCCATCCCAGGTGAGAAAAATGCATCCTGAATCAAGTCTTAGGGGTAAAACCTCTGTTTTGGGTTTTTCCACACTGAGCCCAGAACGTAAGGGCCGGACCTGAAATTTGGAGCCAAAATTGAAATTTTCACTTTGGCTGAAATTGCATGAAATATGTGTCCCCCGTGGAAGCCCATGCCATCCCAGGTGAGAAAAATGCATCCTGAATCAAGTCTGAGGGCTAAATCCTCTGTTTTGGGATTTACCACATTAGGCCCAGAACGTAAGGTCCGGACCTGAAATTTGGAGCCAAAATTGAAATTTTCACTTTGGCTGAAATTGCATGAAATATGTGTCCCCCGTGGAAGCCCATGCCATCCCAGGTGAGAAAAATGCATCCTGAATCAAGTCTGAGGGCTAAATCCTCTGTTTTGGGTTTTACCACATTGAGCCCAGAACGTAAGGTCCGGACCTGAAATTTGGAGCGAAAATTGAAATTTTCACTTTGGCTGAAATTGCATGAAATATGTGTACCCCGTGGAAGCCCATGCCATCCCAGGTGAGAAAAATGCATCCTGAATCAAGTCTGAGGGCTAAATCCTCTGTTTTGGGTTTTACCACATTGAGCCCAGAACGTAAGGTCCGGACCTGAAATTTGGAGCCAAAATTGAAATTCTCACTTCGGCTGAAATTGCATGAAATATGTGTACCCCGTGGAAGCCCTTGCCATCCCAGGTGAGAAAAATGCATCCTGAATCAAGTCTGAGGGCTAAAACCTCTGTTTCGGGTTTTACCAGATTGAGCCCAGAACGTAAGGGCCGGACCTGAAATTTGGAGCCAAAATTGAAATTTTCACTTTGGCTGAAATTAAATGAAATATGTGTCCCCCCTGGAAGCCCATGCCATCCCAGGTGAGAAAAAATGCATCCTGAATCAAGTCTGAGGGCTAAATCCTCTGTTTCGGGTTTTACCACATTGAGCCCAGAACGTAAGGGCCGGACCTGAAATTTGGAGCCAAAATTGAAATTTTCACTTTGGCTGAAATTGCATGAAATATGTGTCCCCCGTGGAAGCCCATGCCATCCCAGGTGAGAAAAATGCATCCTGAATCAAGTCTGAGGGCTAAATCCTCTGTTTTGGGTTTTACCACATTGAGCCCAGAACGTAAGGTCCGGACCTGAAATTTGGAGCCAAAATTGAAATTTTCAGTTTGGCTTTAATTGCATGAAATATGTGTCCCACGTGGAAGCCCATGCCATCCCAGGTGAGAAAAATGCATCCTGAATCAAGTCTGAGGGCGAAAACCTTTGTTTTGGGTTCTACCAGATTGAGCCCAGAACCTAAGGGCAGGACCTGAAATTTGGAGCCAAAATTGAAATTTTCACTTTGGCTGAAATTAAATGAAATATGTGTCCCCCGTGGAAGCCCATGCCATCCCAGGTGAGAAAAATGCATCCTGAATCAAGTCTGAGGGCTAAATCCTCTGTTTTGGGTTTTACCACATTGAGCCCAGAACGAAAGGTCCGGACCTGAAATTTGGAGCCAAAATTGAAATTTTCACTTTGGCTGAAATTGCATGAAATATGTGTCCCCCGTGGAAGCCCATGCCATCCCAGGTGAGAAAAATGCATCCTGAATCAAGTCTGAGGGCTAAAACCTCTGTTTCCGGTTTTACCACATTGAGCCCAGAACGTAAGGTCCGGACCTGAAATTTGGAGCCAAAATTAAAATTTTCACTTTGGCTGAAATTGCATGAAATATGTGTACCCCGTGGAAGCCCATGCCATCCCAGGTGAGAACAATGCATCCTGAATCAAGTCTGAGGGCTAAATCCTCTGTTTTGGGTTTTACCACATTGAGCCCAGAACGTAAGGTCCGGACCTGAAATTTGGAGCCAAAATTGAAATTCTCACTTTGGCTGAAATTGCATGAAATATGTGTATTGTGGAAGCCCATGCCATCCCAGGTGGGAAAAATGCATCCTGAATCAAGTCTGAGGGCTCAATCCTCTGTTTCGGGTTTTACCACATTGAGCCCAGAACGTAAGGTCCGGACCTGAAATTTGGAGCCAAAATTGAAATTTTCACTTTGGCTGAAATTGCATGAAATATGTGTCCCCCGTGGAAGCCCATGCCATCCTAGGTGAGAAAAATGCATCCTGAAACAAGTCTGAGGGCTAAAACCTCTGTTTCCGGTTTTACCACATTGAGCCCAGAACGTTAGGTCCGGACCTGAAATTTGGAGCCAAAATTGAAATTTTCAGTCTTGCTGAAATAGCATGAAATTCTGTGTCCCCCTTGGAAGCCCGTGCCATCCCAGGTGAGAAAAATGCATCCTGAATCAAGTCTTAGGGGTAAAACCTCTGTTTTGGGTTTTTCCACACTGAGCCCAGAACGTAAGGGCCGGACCTGAAATTTGGAGCCAAAATTAAAATTTTCAGTTTGGCTGAAATTGCATGAATTATGTTTCCCCCGTGGAAGCCCATGCCATCCCAGGTGAGAAAAATGCATCCTGAATCAAGTCTGAGGGCTAAATCCTCTGTTTCAGGTTTTACCACATTGAGCCCAGAACGTAAGGGCCGGACCTGAAATTTGGAGCCAAAATTGAAATTCTCACTTTGGCTGAAATTGCATGAAATATGTGTCCCCCGTGGAAGCCCATGCCATCCTAGGTGAGAAAAATGCATCCTGAATCAAGTCTGAGGGCTAAATCCTCTTTTTCGGGTTTTACCAGATTGAGCCCAAGACGTAAGGTCCCGACCTGAAATTTGGAGCCAAAATTGAAATTTTCACTTTGGCTGAAATTAAATGAAATATGTGTCCCCCGTGGAAGCCCATGCCATCCCAGGTGAGAAAAATGCATCCTGAATCAAGTCTGAGGGCTAAATCCTCTGTATCGGGTTTTACCACAGTGAGCTCAGAACGTAAGGTCCGGACCTGAAATTTGGAGCCAAAATTGAAATTTTCACTTTGGCTGAAATTGCATGACATATGTGTCCCCCGTGGAAGCCCATGCCATCCCAGGTGAGAAAAATGCATCCTGAATCAAGTCTGAGGGCGAAAACCTCTGTTTCGGGTTTTACCACATTGAGCTCAGAACGTAAGGGCCGGACCTGAAATTTGGAGCCAAAATTGAAATTTTCACTTTGGCTGAAATTGCATGAAATATGTGTCCCCCGTGGAAGCCCATGCCATCCCAGGTGAGAAAAATGCATCCTGAATCAAGTCTGAGGGCTAAATCCTCTGTTTCGGGTTTTACCAGATTGAGCCCAGAACGTAAGGGCCGGACCTGAAATTTGGAGCCAAAATTGAAATTTTCACTTTGGCTGAAATTGCATGAAATATGTGTCCCACGTGGAAGCCCATGCCATCCCAGGTGAGAAAAATGCATCCTGAATCAAGTCTGAGGGCTAAAACCTCTGTTTCGGGTTTTACCACATTGAGTTTAGAACGTAAGGGCCGGACCTGAAATTTGGAGCCAAAATTAAAATTTTCACTTTGGCTGAAATTGCATGAAATATGTGTCCCCCTTGGAAGCCCATGCCATCCCAGGTGAGAAAAATGCATCCTGAATCAAGTCTGAGGGCTAAATCCTCTGTTTTGGGTTTTACCACATTGAGTTTAGAACGCAAGGACCTGAAATTTGGAGCCAAAATTGAAATTTTCACTTTGGCTGAAATTGCATGAAATATGTGTCCCCCGTGGAAGCCCATGCAATCCCAGGTGAGAAAAAATGCATCCTGAATCAAGTCTGAGGGCTAAAACCTCTGTTTCGGGTTTTACCACATTAAGCCCAGAACGTAAGGGCCGGACCTGAAATTTGGAGCCAAAAGTGAAATTTTCACTTTGGCTGAAATTGCATGAAATATGTGTCCCCCGTGAAAGCCCATGCCATCCCAGGTGAGAAAAATGCATGCCGAATAAAGTTTGAGGGCTAAAACCTCTGTTTCGGGTTTTACCACATTGAGCCCAGAACGTAAGGGCCGGACCTGAAATTTGGAGCCAAAATTGAAATTTTCACTTTGGCTGAAATTGCATGAAATATGTGTCCCCCCTCGAAGCCCATGCCATCCCAGGTGAGAAAAAATGCATCCTGAATCAAGTCTGAGGGCTAAAACCTCTGTTTTGGGTTTTACCACATTGAGCCCAGAACGTAAGGGCCGGACCTGAAATTTGGGCCAAAATTGAAATTTTCACTTTGGCTGAAATTGCATGAAATATGTGTCCCCCTTGGAAGCCCGTGCCATCCCAGGTGAGAAAAATGCATCCTGAATCAAGTCTGAGGGCTAAAACCTCTGTTTTGGGTTTTACCACATTGAGCCCAGAACGTAAGGGCCGGACCTGAAATTTGGAGCCAAAATTGAAATTTTCAGTTTGAGTTTAATTGCATGAAATATGTGTCCCCCCTGGAAGCCCATGCCATCCCAGGTGAGAAAAATGCCTGCCGAATAAAGTTTGAGGGCGAAAACCTCTGTTTCGGGTTCTACCACATTGAGCCCAGAACGTAAGGGCCGGACCTGAAATTTGGAGCCAAAATTGAAATTTTCACTTTGGCTGAAATTGCATGAAATATGTGTCCCCCGTGGAAGCCCATGCCATCCCAGGTGAGAAAAATGCATCCTGAATCAAGTCTGAGGGCTAAAACCTCTGTTTCGGGTTTTACCACATTGAGCCCAGAACGTAAGGGCCGGACCTGAAATGTGGAGCCAAAATTGAAATTTTCACTTTGGCTGAAATTGCATGAAATATGTGTCCCCCGTGGAAGCCCATGCCATCCCAGGTGAGAAAAATGCATCCTGAATCAAGTCTGAGGGCTAAAACCTCTGTTTCGGGTTTTACCACATTGAGCCCAGAACGTAAGGGCCGGACCTGAAATTTGGAGCCAAAATTGAAATTTTCACTTTGGCTGAAATTGCATGTAATATGTGTCCCCCGTGGAAGCCCATGCCATCCCAGGTGAGAAAAATGCATCCTGAATCAAGTCTGAGGGCTAAATCCTCTGTTTTGGGTTTTACCACATTGAGCCCAGAACGTAAGGTCCGGACCTGAAATTTGGAGCCAAAATTAAAATTTTCAGTTTGGCTGAAATTGCATCAATTATGTGTCCCCCTTGGAAGCCCATGCCATCCCAGGTGAGAAAAATGCATCCTGAATCAAGTCTGAGGGCTAAAACCTCTGTTTCGGGTTTTACCACATTGAGCCCAGAACGTAAGGGCCGGACCTGAAATTTGGAGCCAAAATTGAAATTTTCACTTTGGCTGAAATTGCATGAAATATGTGTCCCCCGTGGAAGCCCATGCCATCCCAGGTGAGAAAAATGCATCCTGAATCAAGTCTGAGGGCTAAATCCTCTGTTTTGGGTTTTACCACATTGAGCCCAGGACGAAAGGTCCGGACCTGAAATTTGGAGCGAAAATTGAAATTTTCACTTTGGCTGAAATTGCATGAAATATGTGTCCCCCGTGGAAGCCCATGCCATCCCAGGTGAGAAAAATGCATCCTGAATCAAGTCTGAGGGCTAAAACCTCTGTTTCCGGTTTTACCACATTGAGCCCAGAACGTAAGGTCCGGACCTGAAATTTGGAGCCAAAATTGAAATTTTCACTTTGGCTGAAATGACATGTATTATGTGTACCCCGTGGAAGCCCATGCCATCCCAGGTGAGAACAATGCATCCTGAATCAAGTCTGAGGGCTAAATCCTCTGTTTTGGGTTTTACCACATTGAGCCCAGAACGTAAGGTCCGGACCTGAAATTTGGAGCCAAAATTGAAATTCTCACTTTGGCTGAAATTGCATGAAATATGTGTACCCCGTGGAAGCCCATGCCATCCCAGGTGGGAAAAATGCATCCTGAATCAAGTCTGAGGGCTAAAACCTCTGTTCCGGGTTTTACCAGATTGAGCCCAGAACGTAAGGGCCGGACCTAAAATTTGGAGCCAAAATTGAAATTTTCACTTTGGCTGTAATTGCATGAAATATGTGTCCCCCCTGGAAGCCCATGCCATCCCAGGTGAGAAAAAATGCATCCTGAATCAAGTCTGAGGGCTAAATCCTCTGTTTCGGGTTTTACCACATTGAGCCCAGAACGTAAGGGCCGGACCTGAAATTTGGAGCCAAAATTGAAATTTTCACTTTGGCTGAAATTGCATGAAATATGTGTCCCCCGTGGAAGCCCATGCCATCCCAGGTGGGAAAAATGCATCCTGAATCAAGTCTGAGGGCTAAATCCTCTGTTTTGGGTTTTACCACATTGAGCCCAGAACGTAAGGTCCGGACCTGAAATTTGGAGCCAAAATTGAAATTTTCACTTTGGCTGAAATTGCATGAAATATGTGTCCCCCGTGGAAGCCCATGCCATCCCAGGTGGGAAAAATGCATCCTGAATCAAGTCTGAGGGCTAAATCCTCTGTTTTGGGTTTTACCACATTGAGCCCAGAACGTAAGGTCCGGACCTGAAATTTGGAGGCAAAATTGAAATTTTCAGTTTGGCTTTAATTGCATGAAATATGTGTCCCACGTGGAAGCCCATGCCATCCCAGGTGAGAAAAATGCATCCTGAATCAAGTCTGAGGGCTAAATCCTCTGTTTCGGGTTTTACCACATTGAGCCCAGAACGTAAGGTCCGGACCTGAAATTTGGAGCCAAAATTGAAATTTTCACTTTGGCTGAAATTGCATGAAATATGTGTCCCACGTGGAAACCCATGCCATCCTAGGTGAGAAAAATGCATCCTGAATCAAGTCTGAGGGCTAAATCCTCTGTTTCGGGTTTTACCACATTGAGCCCAGAACGTAAGGTCCGGACCTGAAATTTGGAGCCAAAATTGAAATTTTCACTTTGGCTGAAATTGCATGAAATATGTGTCCCCCGTGGAAGCCCATGCCATCCCAGGTGAGAAAAATGCATCCTGAATCAAGTCTGAGGGCTAAAACCTCTGTTTCCGGTTTTACCACATTGAGCCCAGAACGTAAGGTCCGGACCTGAAATTTGGAGCCAAAATTGAAATTTTCAGTCTTGCTGAAAAAGCATGAAATTCTGTGTCCCCCTTGGAAGCCCGTGCCATCCCAGGTGAGAAAAATGCATCCTGAATCAAGTCTGAGGGCTAAAACCTCTGTTTTGGGTTTTTCCACACTGAGCCCAGAACGTAAGGGCCGGACCTGAAATTTGGAGCCAAAATTGAAATTTTCACTTTGGCTGAAATAGCATGAAATTCTGTGTCCCCCTTGGAAGCCCATGCCATCCCAGGTGAGAAAAATGCATCCTGAATCAAGTCTGAGGGCTAAAACCTCTGTTTCGGGTTTTACCACATTGAGCCCAGAACGTAAGGGCCGGACCTGAAATTTGGAGCCAAAATTGAAATTTTCACTTTGGCTGAAATTGCATGAAATATGTGTCCCCCGTGGAAGCCCATGCCATCCCAGGTGAGAAAAATGCATCCTGAATCAAGTCTGAGGGCTAAATCCTCTGTTTTGGGATTTACCACATTAGGCCCAGAACGTAAGGTCCGGACCTAAAATTTGGAGCCAAAATTGAAATTTTCACTTTGGCTGAAATTGCATGAAATATGTGTCCCCCGTGGAAGCCCATGCCATCCCAGGTGAGAAAAATGCATCCTGAATCAAGTCTGAGGGCTAAAACCTCTGTTTCCGGTTTTACCACATTGAGCCCAGAACGTAAGGTCCGGACCTGAAATTTGGAGCCAAAATTGAAATTTTCACTTTGGCTGAAATTGCATGAATTATGTGTACCCCGTGGAAGCCCATGCCATCCCAGGTGAGAAAAATGCATCCTGAATCAAGTCTGAGGGCTATTTCCTCTGTTTTGGGTTTTACCACATTGAGCCCAGAACGTAAGGTCCGGACCTGAAATTTGGAGCCAAAATTGAAATTCTCAATTTGGCTGAAATTGCATTAAATATGTGTACCTCGTGGAAGCCCATGCCATCCCAGGTGGGAAAAATGCATCCTGAATCAAGTCTGAGGGCTAAATCCTCTGTTTCGGGTTTTACCACATTGAGCCCAGAACGTAAGGTCCGGACCTGAAATTTGGAGCCAAAATTGAAATTTTCACTTTGGCTGAAATTGCATGAAATATGTGTCCCCCGTGGAAGCCCATGCCATCCTAGGTGAGAAAAATGCATCCTGAATCAAGTCTGAGGGCTAAAACCTCTGTTTCCGGTTTTACCACATTGAGCCCAGAACGTAAGGTCCGGACCTGAAATTTGGAGCCAAAATTGAAATTTTCAGTCTTGCTGAAATAGCATGAAATTCTGTGTCCCCCTTGGAAGCCCGTGCCATCCCAGGTGAGAAAAATGCATCCTGAATCAAGTCTTAGGGGTAAAACCTCTGTTTTGGGTTTTTCCACACTGAGCCCAGAACGTAAGGGCCGGACCTGAAATTTGGAGCCAAAATTGAAATTTTCACTTTGGCTGAAATTGCATGAAATATGTGTCCCCCGTGGAAGCCCATGCCATCCCAGGTGAGAAAAATGCATCCTGAATCAAGTCTGAGGGCTAAATCCTCTGTTTTGGGATTTACCACATTAGGCCCAGAACGTAAGGTCCGGACCTGAAATTTGGAGCCAAAATTGAAATTTTCACTTTGGCTGAAATTGCATGAAATATGTGTCCCCCGTGGAAGCCCATGCCATCCCAGGTGAGAAAAATGCATCCTGAATCAAGTCTGAGGGCTAAATCCTCTGTTTTGGGTTTTACCACATTGAGCCCAGAACGTAAGGTCCGGACCTGAAATTTGGAGCGAAAATTGAAATTTTCACTTTGGCTGAAATTGCATGAAATATGTGTACCCCGTGGAAGCCCATGCCATCCCAGGTGAGAAAAATGCATCCTGAATCAAGTCTGAGGGGTAAATCCTCTGTTTTGGGTTTTACCACATTGAGCCCAGAACGTAAGGTCCGGACCTGAAATTTGGAGCCAAAATTGAAATTCTCACTTCGGCTGAAATTGCATGAAATATGTGTACCCCGTGGAAGCCCATGCCATCCCAGGTGAGAAAAATGCATCCTGAATCAAGTCTGAGGGCTAAAACCTCTGTTTCGGGTTTTACCAGATTGAGCCCAGAACGTAAGGGCCGGACCTGAAATTTGGAGCCAAAATTGAAATTTTCACTTTGGCTGAAATTAAATGAAATATGTGTCCCCCCTGGAAGCCCATGCCATCCCAGGTGAGAAAAAATGCATCCTGAATCAAGTCTGAGGGCTAAATCCTCTGTTTCGGGTTTTACCACATTGAGCCCAGAACGTAAGGGCCGGACCTGAAATTTGGAGCCAAAATTGAAATTTTCACTTTGGCTGAAATTGCATGAAATATGTGTCCCCCGTGGAAGCCCATGCCATCCCAGGTGAGAAAAATGCATCCTGAATCAAGTCTGAGGGCTAAATCCTCTGTTTTGGGTTTTACCACATTGAGCCCAGAACGTAAGGTCCGGACCTGAAATTTGGAGCCAAAATTGAAATTTTCAGTTTGGCTTTAATTGCATGAAATATGTGTCCCACGTGGAAGCCCATGCCATCCCAGGTGAGAAAAATGCATCCTGAATCAAGTCTGAGGGCGAAAACCTTTGTTTTGGGTTCTACCAGATTGAGCCCAGAACCTAAGGGCAGGACCTGAAATTTGGAGCCAAAATTGAAATTTTCACTTTGGCTGAAATTAAATGAATTATGTGTACCCCGTGGAAGCCCATGCCATCCCAGGTGAGAACAATGCATCCTGAATCAAGTCTGAGGGCTAAATCCTCTGTTTTGGGTTTTACCACATTGAGCCCAGAACGTAAGGTCCGGACCTGAAATTTGGAGCCAAAATTGAAATTCTCACTTTGGCTGAAATTGCATGAAATATGTGTATTGTGGAAGCCCATGCCATCCCAGGTGGGAAAAATGCATCCTGAATCAAGTCTGAGGGCTAAATCCTCTGTTTCGGGTTTTACCACATTGAGCCCAGAACGTAAGGTCCGGACCTGAAATTTGGAGCCAAAATTGAAATTTTCACTTTGGCTGAAATTGCATGAAATATGTGTCCCCCGTGGAAGCCCATGCCATCCTAGGTGAGAAAAATGCATCCTGAATCAAGTCTGAGGGCTAAAACCTCTGTTTCCGGTTTTACCACATTGAGCCCAGAACGTTAGGTCCGGACCTGAAATTTGGAGCCAAAATTGAAATTTTCAGTCTTGCTGAAATAGCATGAAATTCTGTGTCCCACTTGGAAGCCCGTGCCATCCCAGGTGAGAAAAATGCATCCTGAATCAAGTCTTAGGGGTAAAACCTCTGTTTTGGGTTTTTCCACACTGAGCCCAGAACGTAAGGGCCGGACCTGAAATTTGGAGCCAAAATTGAAATTTTCAGTTTGGCTGAAATTGCATGAAATATGTGTCCCCCGTGGAAGCCCATGCCATCCCAGGTGAGAAAAATGCATCCTGAATCAAGTCTGAGGGCTAAATCCTCTGTTTCGGGTTTTACCACATTGAGCCCAGAACGTAAGGGCCGGACCTGAAATTTGGAGCCAAATATGAAATTTTCACTTTGGCTGAAATTAAATGAAATATGTGTCCCCTGTGGAAGCCCATGCCATCCCAGGTGATAAAAATGCATCCTGAATCAAGTCTGAGGGCTAAAACCTCTGTTTTGGGTTTTACCACATTGAGCCCAGAACGTAAGGTCCGGACCTGAAATTTGGAGCCAAAATTGAAATTTTCACTTTGGCTGAAATTGCATGAAATATGTGTCCCCCGTGGAAGCCCATGCCATCCCAGGTGAGAAAAATGCATCCTGAATCAAGTCTGAGGGCTAAATCCTCTGTTTTGGGTTTTACCACATTGAGCCCAGAACGTAAGGTCCGGACCTGAAATTTGGAGCCAAAATTGAAATTTTCACTTTGGCTGAAATTGCATGAATTATGTTTCCCCCGTGGAAGCCCATGCCATCCCAGGTGAGAAAAATGCATCCTGAATCAAGTCTGAGGGCTAAATCCTCTGTTTTGGGTTTTACCACATTGAGCTCAGAACGTAAGGTCCGGACCTGAAATTTGGAGCCAAAATTAAAATTTTCAGTTTGGCTGAAATTGCATGAAATATGTGTCCCCCCTGGAAGCCCATGCCATCCCAGGTGAGAAAAAATGCATCCTGAATCAAGTCTGAGGGCTAAATCCTGTGTTTCGGGTTTTACCACATTGAGCTCAGAACGTAAGGGCCGGACCTGAAATTTGGAGCCAAAATTAAAATTTTCACTTTGGCTGAAATTGCATGAAATATGTGTCCCCCGTGGAAGCCCATGCCATCCCAGGTGAGAAAAATGCATCCTGAATCAAGTCTGAGGGCTAAATCCTCTGTTTTGGGTTTTACCACATTGAGCCCAGAACGTAAGGTCCGGACCTGAAATTTGGAGCCAAAATTGAAATTTTAACTTTGGCTGAAATTGCATGAAATATGTGTCCCACGTGGAAGCCCATGCCATCCCAGGTGGGAAAAATGCATCCTGAATCAAGTCTTAGGGGTAAAACCTCTGTTTTGGGTTTTACCACATTGAGCTCAGAACGTAAGGGCCGGACCTGAAATTTGGAGCCAAAATTAAAATTTTCAGTTTGGCTGAAATTGCATGAATTATGTTTCCCCCGTGGAAGCCCATGCCATCCCAGGTGAGAAAAATGCATCCTGAATCAAGTCTGAGGGCTAAATCCTCTGTTTCGGGTTTTACCACATTGAGCTCAGAACGTAAGGGCCGGACCTGAAATTTGGAGCCAAAATTGAAATTTTCACTTTGGCTGAAATTGCATGAAATATGTGTCCCCCCTGGAAGCCCATGCCATCCCAGGTGAGAAAAAATGCATCCTGAATCAAGTCTGAGGGCTAAATCCTGTGTTTCGGGTTTTACCAC
Organism: Halichoeres trimaculatus; assembly: GCF_033239565.1. Classification (NCBI taxonomy): domain Eukaryota; kingdom Metazoa; phylum Chordata; class Actinopteri; order Labriformes; family Labridae; genus Halichoeres; species Halichoeres trimaculatus. The sequence continues at coordinate 214,785 of NW_027437237.1, read as the reverse complement.
ATTGAGCTCAGAACGTAAGGGCCGGACCTGAAATTTGGAGCCAAAATTAAAATTTTCAGTTTGGCTGAAATTGCATGAAATATGTGTCCCCCGTGGAAGCCCATGCCATCCCAGGTGAGAAAAATGCATCCTGAATCAAGTCTGAGGGCTAAATCCTCTGTTTTGGGTTTTACCACATTGAGCTCAGAACGTAAGGGCCGGACCTGAAATTTGGAGCCAAAATTAAAATTTTCAGTTTGGCTGAAATTGCATGAATTATGTTTCCCCCGTGGTGGCCCATGCCATCCCAGGTGAGAAAAATGCATCCTGAATCAAGTCTGAGGGCTAAATCCTCTGTTTCGGGTTTTACCACATTGAGCTCAGAACGTAAGGGCCGGACCTGAAATTTGGAGCCAAAATTAAAATTTTCAGTTTGGCTGAAATTGCATGAAATATGTGTCCCCCCTGGAAGCCCATGCCATCCCAGGTGAGAAAAAATGCATCCTGAATCAAGTCTGAGGGCTAAATCCTGTGTTTCGGGTTTTACCACATTGAGCCCAGAACGTAAGGGCCGGACCTGAAATTTGGAGCCAAAATTAAAATTTTCACTTTGGCTGAAATTGCATGAAATATGTGTCCCCCGTGGAAGCCCATGCCATCCCAGGTGAGAAAAATGCATCCTGAATCAAGTCTGAGGGCTAAATCCTCTGTTTTGGGTTTTACCACATTGAGCCCAGAACGTAAGGTCCGGACCTGAAATTTGGAGCCAAAATTGAAATTTTAACTTTGGCTGAAATTGCATGAAATATGTGTCCCACGTGGAAGCCCATGCCATCCCAGGTGAGAAAAATGCATCCTTAATCAAGTCTGAGGGCGAAAACCTCTGTTTTGGGTTTTACCACATTGAGCCCAGAACGTAAGGGCCGGACCTGAAATTTGGAGCCAAAATTGAAATTTTCACTTTGGCTGAAATTGCATGAAATATGTGTCCCACGTGGAAGCCCATGCCATCCCAGGTGAGAAAAATGCATCCTGAATCAAGTCTGAGGGCGAAAACCTCTGTTTCGGGTTTTACCACATTGAGCCCAGAACGTAAGGGCCGGACCTGAAATTTGGAGCCAAAATTGAAATTTTCACTTTGGCTGAAATTGCATGAAATATGTGTCCCCCGTGGAAGCCCATGCCATCCCAGGTGAGAAAAATGCATCCTGAATCAAGTCTGAGGGCTAAATCCTCTGTTTTGGGTTTTACCACATTGAGCCCAGAACGTAAGGTCAGGACCTGAAATTTGGAGCCAAAATTAAAATTTTCAGTTTGGCTGAAATTGCATGAATTATGTTTCCCCCGTGGAAGCCCATGCCATCCCAGGTGAGAAAAATGCATCCTGAATCAAGTCTGAGGGCTAAATCCTCTGTTTCGGGTTTTACCACATTGAGCTCAGAACGTAAGGGCCGGACCTGAAATTTGGAGCCAAAATTAAAATTTTCAGTTTGGCTGAAATTGCATGAAATATGTGTCCCCCCTGGAAGCCCATGCCATCCCAGGTGAGAAAAAATGCATCCTGAATCAAGTCTGAGGGCTAAATCCTGTGTTTCGGGTTTTACCACATTGAGCCCAGAACGTAAGGTCCGGACTTGAAATTTGGAGCCAAAATTAAAATTTTCAGTTTGGCTGAAATTGCATGAAATATGTGTCCCCCGTGGAAGCCCATGCCATCCCAGGTGAGAAAAATGCATCCTGAATCAAGTCTGAGGGCTAAATCCTCTGTTTTGGGTTTTACCACATTGAGCCCAGAACGTAAGGTCCGGACCTGAAATTTGGAGCCAAAATTGAAATTTTAACTTTGGCTGAAATTGCATGAAATATGTGTCCCACGTGGAAGCCCATGCCATCCCAGGTGAGAAAAATGCATCCTGAATCAAGTATGAGGGCGAAAACCTCTGTTTTGGGTTTTACCACATTGAGCCCAGAACGTAAGGGCCGGACCTGAAATTTGGAGCCAAAATTGAAATTTTAACTTTGGCTGAAATTGCATGAAATATGTGTCCCACGTGGAAGCCCATGCCATCCCAGGTGAGAAAAATGCATCCTGAATCAAGTCTGAGGGCGAAAACCTCTGTTTCGGGTTTTACCACATTGAGCCCAGAACGTAAGGGCCGGACCTGAAATTTGGAGCCAAAATTGAAATTTTCACTTTGGCTGAAATTGCATGAAATATGTGTCCCCCGTGGAAGCCCATGCCATCCCAGGTGAGAAAAATGCATCCTGAATCAAGTCTGAGGGCTAAATCCTCTGTTTTGGGTTTTACCACATTGAGCCCAGAACGTAAGGTCAGGACCTGAAATTTGGAGCCAAAATTGAAATTTTCAGTTTTGCTTCAATTGCATGAAATATGTGTCCCACGTGGAAGCCCATGCCATCCCAGGTGAGAAAAATGCATCCTGAATCAAGTCTGAGGGCTAAAACCTCTGTTTCGGGTTTTACCACATTGAGCCCAGAACGTAAGGTCCTGACCTGAAATTTGGAGCCAAAATTGAAATTTTCAGTTTGGCTTCAATTGCATGAAATATGTGTCCCCCGTGGAAGCCCATGCCATCCCAGGTGAGAAAAATGCATCCTGAATCAAGTCTGAGGGCTAAATCCTCTGTTTCGGGTTTGACCACATTGAGCCCAGAACGTAAGGTCCGGACCTGAAATTTGGAGCCAAAATTGAAATTTTCACTTTGGCTGAAATTGCATTAAATATGTGTCCCCCGTGGAAGCCCATGCCATCCTAGGTGAGAAAAATGCATCCCTAATCAAGTCTGAGGGCTAAATGCTCTGTTTCGGGTTTTACCACATTGAGCCCAGAACGTAAGGTCCGGACCTGAAATTTGGAGCCAAAATTGAAATTTTCAGTCTGGCTGAAATAGCATGAAATTCTGTGTCCCCCTTGGAAGCCCATGCCATCCCAGGTGAGAAAAACGATCCTGAATCAAGTCTAAGGGGTAAAACCTCTGTTTTGGGTTTTACCACACTGAGCCCAGAACGTAAGGGCCGGACCTGAAATTTGGAGCCAAAATTGAAATTTTCACTTTGGCTGAAATTGCATGAATTATGTGTCCCCCGTGGAAGCCCATGCCATCCCAGGTGAGAAAAATGCATCCTGAATAAAGTCTGAGGGCGAAAACCTCTGTTTCGGGTGTAACCACATTGAGCCCAGAACGTAAGGTCCGGACCTGAAATTTGGAGCCAAAATTGACATTTTCAGTTTGGCTGAAATTAGATGAAATATGTGTCCCCCGTGGAAGCCCATGCCATCCCAGGTGAGAAAAATGCATCCTGAATCAAGTTTAGGGGTAAAACCTCTGTTTTGGGTTTTTCCACACTGAGCCCAGAACGTAAGGGCCGGACCTGAAATTTGGAGCCAAAATTGAAATTTTCACTTTGGCTGAAATTAGATGAAATATGTGTCCCCCGTGGAAGCCCATGCCATCCCAGGTGAGAAAAATGCATCCTGAAACAAGTCCAAGGGTTAAAACCTCTGTTTCGGGTTTTACCACATTGATCTCAGAACGTAAGGTCCGGACCTGAAATTTGGAGCCAAAATTGAAGTTTCACTCTGGCTGAAATAGCATGAAATTCTGTGTCCCCCTTGGAAGCCCGTGCCATCCCAGGTGAGAAAAATGCATCCTGAATCAAGTCTAAGGGGTAAAACCTCTGTTTTGGGTTTTACCACACTGAGCCCAGAACGTAAGGGCCGGACCTGAAATTTGGAGCCAAAATTGAAACTTTCACTTTGGCTGAAATTGCATGAAATATGTGTCCCCCGTGAAAGCCCATGCCATCCCAGGTGAGAAAAATGCATCCTGAATCAAGTCTGAGGGCTAAATCCTCTGTTTCGGGTTTTACCAGATTGAGCCCAGAACGTAAGGGCCGGACCTGAAATTTGGAGCCAAAATTAAAATTTTCAGTTTGGCTGAAATTGCATGAAATATGTGTCCCCCCGTGGAAGCCCATGCCATCCCAGGTGGGAAAAATGCATCCTGAATCAAGTCTTAGGGGTAAAACCTCTGTTTTGGGTTTTACCACATTGAGCTCAGAACGTAAGGGCCGGACCTGAAATTTGGAGCCAAAATTAAAATTTTCAGTTTGGCTGAAATTGCATGAATTATGTTTCCCCCGTGGAAGCCCATGCCATCCCAGGTGAGAAAAATGCATCCTGAATCAAGTCTGAGGGCTAAATCCTCTGTTTCGGGTTTTACCACATTGAGCTCAGAACGTAAGGGCCGGACCTGAAATTTGGAGCCAAAATTAAAATTTTCAGTTTGGCTGAAATTGCATGAAATATGTGTCCCCCCTGGAAGCCCATGCCATCCCAGGTGAGAAAAAATGCATCCTGAATCAAGTCTGAGGGCTAAATCCTGTGTTTCGGGTTTTACCACATTGAGCCCAGAACGTAAGGTCCGGACCTGAAATTTGGAGCCAAAATTGAAATTTTCAGTTTGGCTGAAATTAGATGAAATATGTGTCCCCCGTGGAAGCCCATGCCATCCCAGGTGAGAAAAATGCATCCTGAATCAAGTCTGGGGGCTAAATCCTCTGTTTCGGGTTTTACCACATTGAGCCCAGAACGTAAGGTCCGGACCTGAAATTTGGAGCCAAAATTGAAGTTTTCAGTTTGGCTTTAATTGCATGAAATATGTGTCCCCCGTGGAAGCCCATGCCATCCCAGGTGAGAAAAATGCATGCCGAATAAAGTTTGAGGGCTAAAACCTCTGTTTCGGGTTTTACCACATTGAGCCCAGAACGTAAGGTCCGGACCTGAAATTTGGAGCCAAAATTGAAATTTTCACTTTGGCTGAAATTGCATGAAATATGTGTCCCCCGTGGAAGCCCATGCCATCCCAGGTGAGAAAAATGCATCCTGAATCAAGTCTGAGGGCTAAATCCTCTGTTTCAGGTTTTACCACATTGAGCTCAGAACGTAAGGGCCGGACCTGAAATTTGGAGCCAAAATTGAAATTTTCACTTTGGCTGAAATTGCATCAATTATGTGTCCCCCTTGGAAGCCCATGCCATCCCAGGTGAGAAAAATGCATCCTGAATCAAGTCTGAGGGCTAAATCCTCTGTTTCGGGTTTTACCACATTGAGCTCTGAACGTAAGGGCCGGACCTGAAATTTGGAGCCAAAATTGAAATTCTCAGTTTGGCTAAAATTGCATGAAATATGTGTCCCCCGTGGAAGCCCATGCCATCCCAGGTGAGAAAAATGCATCCTGGATCAAGTTTGAGGGCTAAATCCTCTGTTTCGGGTTTTACCACATTGAGCCCAGAACGTAAGGGCCGGACCTGAAATTTGGAGCCAAAATTGAAATTTTCACTTTGGCTGAAATTGCATGAAATATGTGTCCCCCGTGGAAGCCCATGCCATCCCAGGTGAGAAAAATGCATCCTGAATAAAGTCTGAGGGCGAAAACCTCTGTTTCAGTTTTACCACATTGAGCCCAGAACGTAAGGTCCGGACCTGAAATTTGGAGCCAAAATTGAAATTTTCAGTTTGGCATAAATTAGATGAAATATGTGTCCCCCGTGGAAGCCCATGCCATCCCAGGTGAGAAAAATGCATCCTGAATCAAGTCTGGGGGCTAAATCCTCTGTTTCGGGTTTTACCACATTGAGCCCAGAACGTAAGGTCCGGACCTGAAATTTGGAGCCAAAATTGAAGTTTTCAGTTTGGCTTTAATTGCATGAAATATGTGTCCCCCGTGGAAGCCCATGCCATCCCAGGTGAGAAAAATGCATGCCGAATAAAGTTTGAGGGCTAAAACCTCTGTTTCGGGTTTTACCACATTGAGCCCAGAACGTAAGGGCCGGACCTGAAATTTGGAGCCAAAATTGAAATTTTCACTTTGGCTGAAATTGCATGAAATATGTGTCCCCCGTGGAAGCCCATGCCATCCCAGGTGAAAAAAATGCATCCTGAATCAAGTCTGAGGGCTAAATCCTCTGTTTCAGGTTTTACCACATTGAGCTCAGAACGTAAGGGCCGGACCTGAAATTTGGAGCCAAAATTGAAATTTTCAGTTTGGCTGAAATTGCATGACATATGTGTCCCCCTTGGAAGCCCATGCCATCCCAGGTGAGAAAAATGCATCCTGAATCAAGTCTGAGGGCTAAATCCTCTGTTTCGGGTTTTACCACATTGAGCTCTGAACGTAAGGGCCGGACCTGAAATTTGGAGCCAAAATTGAAATTCTCAGTTTGGCTAAAATTGCATGAAATACGTGTCCCCCGTGGAAGCCCATGCCATCCCAGGTGAGAAAAATGCATCCTGAATCAAGTCTGAGGGCTAAATCCTCTGTTTCGGGTTTTACCACATTGAGCCCAGAACGTAAGGGCCGGACCTGAAATTTGGAGCCAAAATTGAAATTTTCACTTTGGCTGAAATTGCATGAAATATGTGTCCCCCGTGGAAGCCCATGCCATCCCAGGTGAGAAAAATGCATTCTGAATCAAGTCTGAGGGCTAAAACCTCTGTTTCGGGTTTTACCACATTGAGCCCAGAACGTAAGGGCCGGACCTAAAATTTGGAGCCAAAATTAAAATTTTCACTTTGGCTGAAATTGCATGAAATATGTGTCCCCCGTGGAAGCCCATGCCATCCCAGGTGAGAAAAATGCATCCTGAATAAAGTTTGAGGGCTAAAACCTCTGTTTCGGTTTTTACCACATTGAGCCCAGAACGTAAGGGCCGGACCTGAAATTTGGAGCCAAAATTAAAATTTTCAGTTTGGCTGAAATTGCATGAATTATGTGTCCCCCGTGGAAGCCCATGCCATCCCAGGTGAGAAAAATGCATCCTGAATCAAGTCTGAGGGCTAAATCCTCTGTTTCGGGTTTTACCACATTGAGCCCAGAACGTAAGGTCCGGACCTGAAATTTGGAGCCAAAATTGAAATTTTCACTTTGGCTGAAATTGCATGAAATATGTGTCCCCCGTGGAAGCCCATGCCATCCCAGGTGAGAAAAATGCATTCTGAATCAAGTCTCAGGGCTAAATCCTCTGTTTCGGGTTTTACCACATTGAGCCCAGAACGTAAGGGCCGGACCTGAAATTTGGAGCCAAAATTAAAATTTTCACTTTGGCTGAAATTGCATGAAATATGTGTCCCCCGTGGAAGCCCATGCCATCCCAGGTGAGAAAAATGCATCCTGAATAAAGTTTGAGGGCTAAAACCTCTGTTTCGGGTTTTACCACATTGAGCCCAGAACGTAAGGGCCGGACCTGAAATTTGGAGCCAAAATTGAAATTTTCACTTTGGCTGAAATTGCATGAAATATGTGTCCCCCGTGGAAGCCCATGCCATCCCAGGTGAGAAAAATGCATCCTGAATAAAGTCTGAGGGCGAAAACCTCTGTTTCAGTTTTACCACATTGAGCCCAGAACGTAAGGTCCGGACCTGAAATTTGGAGCCAAAATTGAAATTTTCAGTTTGGCATAAATTAGATGAAATATGTGTCCCCCGTGGAAGCCCATGCCATCCCAGGTGAGAAAAATGCATCCTGAATCAAGTCTGGGGGCTAAATCCTCTGTTTCGGGTTTTACCACATTGAGCCCAGAACGTAAGGTCCGGACCTGAAATTTGGAGCCAAAATTGAAGTTTTCAGTTTGGCTTTAATTGCATGAAATATGTGTCCCCCGTGGAAGCCCATGCCATCCCAGGTGAGAAAAATGCATGCCGAATAAAGTTTGAGGGCTAAAACCTCTGTTTCGGGTTTTACCACATTGAGCCCAGAACGTAAGGGCCGGACCTGAAATTTGGAGCCAAAATTGAAATTTTCACTTTGGCTGAAATTGCATGAAATATGTGTCCCCCGTGGAAGCCCATGCCATCCCAGGTGAAAAAAATGCATCCTGAATCAAGTCTGAGGGCTAAATCCTCTGTTTCAGGTTTTACCACATTGAGCTCAGAACGTAAGGGCCGGACCTGAAATTTGGAGCCAAAATTGAAATTTTCAGTTTGGCTGAAATTGCATGACATATGTGTCCCCCTTGGAAGCCCATGCCATCCCAGGTGAGAAAAATGCATCCTGAATCAAGTCTGAGGGCTAAATCCTCTGTTTCGGGTTTTACCACATTGAGCTCTGAACGTAAGGGCCGGACCTGAAATTTGGAGCCAAAATTGAAATTCTCAGTTTGGCTAAAATTGCATGAAATACGTGTCCCCCGTGGAAGCCCATGCCATCCCAGGTGAGAAAAATGCATCCTGAATCAAGTCTGAGGGCTAAATCCTCTGTTTCGGGTTTTACCACATTGAGCCCAGAACGTAAGGGCCGGACCTGAAATTTGGAGCCAAAATTGAAATTTTCACTTTGGCTGAAATTGCATGAAATATGTGTCCCCCGTGGAAGCCCATGCCATCCCAGGTGAGAAAAATGCATTCTGAATCAAGTCTGAGGGCTAAAACCTCTGTTTCGGGTTTTACCACATTGAGCCCAGAACGTAAGGGCCGGACCTGAAATTTGGAGCCAAAATTAAAATTTTCACTTTGGCTGAAATTGCATGAAATATGTGTCCCCCGTGGAAGCCCATGCCATCCCAGGTGAGAAAAATGCATCCTGAATAAAGTTTGAGGGCTAAAACCTCTGTTTCGGTTTTTACCACATTGAGCCCAGAACGTAAGGGCCGGACCTGAAATTTGGAGCCAAAATTAAAATTTTCAGTTTGGCTGAAATTGCATGAATTATGTGTCCCCCGTGGAAGCCCATGCCATCCCAGGTGAGAAAAATGCATCCTGAATCAAGTCTGAGGGCTAAATCCTCTGTTTCGGGTTTTACCACATTGAGCCCAGAACGTAAGGTCCGGACCTGAAATTTGGAGCCAAAATTGAAATTTTCACTTTGGCTGAAATTGCATGAAATATGTGTCCCCCGTGGAAGCCCATGCCATCCCAGGTGAGAAAAATGCATTCTGAATCAAGTCTCAGGGCTAAATCCTCTGCTTGGGTTTTACCACATTGAGCCCAGAACGTAAGGGCCGGACCTGAAATTTGGAGCCAAAATTAAAATTTTCACTTTGGCTGAAATTGCATGAAATATGTGTCCCCCGTGGAAGCCCATGCCATCCCAGGTGAGAAAAATGCATCCTGAATAAAGTTTGAGGGCTAAAACCTCTGTTTCGGTTTTTACCACATTGAGCCCAGAACGTAAGGGCCGGACCTGAAATTTGGAGCCAAAATTAAAATTTTCAGTTTGGCTGAAATTGCATGAATTATGTGTCCCCCGTGGAAGCCCATGCCATCCCAGGTGAGAAAAATGCATCCTGAATCAAGTCTGAGGGCTAAATCCACTGTTTCGGGTTTTACCACATTGAGCCCAGAACGTAAGGTCCGGACCTGAAATTTGGAGCCAAAATTGAAATTTTCACTTTGGCTGAAATTGCATGAAATATGTGTCCCCCGTGGAAGCCCATGCCATCCCAGGTGAGAAAAATGCATCCTGAATCAAGTCTCAGGGCTAAATCCTCTGTTTTGGGTTTTACCACATTGAGCCCAGAACGTAAGGTCCGGACCTCAAATTTGGAGCCAAAATTAAAATTTTCACTTTGGCTGAAATTGCATGAAATATGTGTCCCCCGTGGAAGCCCATGCCATCCCAGGTGAGAAAAATGCATCCTGAATCAAGTCTGAGGGCCAAAACCTCTGTTTCGGGTTTTACCACATTGAGCCCAGAACGTAAGGGCCGGACCTGAAATTTGGAGCCAAAATTGAAATTTTCACTTTGGCTGAAATTGCATGAATTATGTGTACCCCGTGGAAGCCCATGCCATCCCAGGTGAGAAAAATGCATCCTGAATCAAGTCTGAGGGCTAAATCCTCTGTTTTGGGTTTTACCACATTGAGCCCAGAACGTAAGGTCCGGACCTGAAATTTGGCGCCAAAATTGAAATTTTCACTTTGGCTGAAATTGCATGAAATATGTGTCCCCCTTGGAAGCCCATGCCATCCCAGGTGAGAAAAATGCATCCTGAATCAAGTCTGAGGGCTAAATCCTCTGTTTCGGGTTTTACCACATTGAGCCCAGAACGTAAGGGCCGGACCTGAAATTTGGAGCCAAAATTGAAATTTTCACTTTGGCTGAAATTGCATGAAATATGTGTCCCCCGTGGAAGCCCATGCCATCCCAGGTGAGAAAAATGCATCCTGAATCAAGTCTGAGGGCTAAAACCTCTGTTTCAGGTTTTACCAGATTGAGCCCAGAACGTAAGGGCCGGACCTGAAATTTGGAGCCCAAATTGAAATTTTCAGTTTGGCTGAAATTGCATGACATATGTGTCCCCCGTGGAAGCCCATGCCATCCCAGGTGAGAAAAATGCATGCCGAATCAAGTCTGAGGGCTAAAACCTCTGTTTCGGGTTTTACCAGATTGAGCCCAGAACGTAAGGTCCGGACCTGAAATTTGGAGCCAAAATTGAAATTTTCAGTTTGGCTGAAATTGCATGAAATATGTGTCCCCCGTGGAAGCCCATGCTATCCCAGGTGAGAAAAATGCATCCTGAATCAAGTCTGAGGGCTAAAACCTCTGTTTCGGGTTTTACTAGATTGAGCCCAGAACGTAAGGGCCGGACCTGAAATTTGGAGCCAAAATTGAAATTTTCACTTTGGCTGAAATTGCATGAAATATGTGTCCCCCGTGGAAGCCCATGCCATCCCAGGTGAGAAAAATGCATCCTGAATCAAGTCTGAGGGCTAAAACCTCTGTTTCCGGTTTTACCACATTGAGCCCAGAACGTAAGGGCCGGACCTGAAATTTGGAGCCAAAATTGAAATTTTCACTTTGGCTGAAATTGCATGAAATATGTGTCCCCCGTGGAAGCCCATGCCATCCCAGGTGAGAAAAATGCATCCTGAATCAAGTCTGAGGGCTAAAACCTCTGTTTCGGGTTTTACCACATTGAGCCCAGAACGTAAGGTCCGGACCTGAAATTTGGAGCCAAAATTGAATTTTTCAGTTTGGCTGAAATTGCATGAAATATGTGTCCCCTGTGGAAGCCCATGCCATCCCAGGTGAGAAAAATGCATCCTGGATCAAGTCTGAGGGCTAAATCCTCTGTTCCGGGTTTTACCACATTGAGCCCAGAACGTAAGGGCCGGACCTGAAATTTGGAGCCAAAATTGAAATTTTCACTTTGGCTGAAATTGCATGAAATATGTGTCCCCCGTGGAAGCCCATGCCATCCCAGGTGAGAAAAATGCATCCTGAATCAAGTCTGAGGGCTAAAACCTCTGTTTCGGGTTTTACTAGATTGAGCCCAGAACGTAAGGGCCGGACCTGAAATTTGGAGCCAAAATTGAAATTTTCACTTTGGCTGAAATTGCATGAAATATGTGTCCCCCGTGGAAGCCCATGCCATCCCAGGTGAGAAAAATGCATCCTGAATCAAGTCTGAGTGCTAAAACCTCTGTTTCGGGTTTTACCAGATTGAGCCCAGAACGTAAGGGCCGGACCTGAAATTTGGAGCCAAAATTGAAATTTTCACTTTGGCTGAAATTGCATGAAATATGTGTCCCCCATGAAAGCCCATGCCATCCCAGGTGAGAAAAATGCATCCTGAATCAAGTCTGAGGGCTAAAACCTCTGTTTTGTGTTTTACCACATTGAGCCCAGAACGTAAGGGCCAGACCTGAAATTTGGAGCCAAAATTGAAATTTTCACTTTGGCTTTAATTGCATGAAATATGTGTCCCCTGTGGAAGCCCATGCCATCCCAGGTGAGAAAAATGCATGCCGAATAAAGTTTGAGGGCTAAAACCTCTGTTTCGGGTTTTACCACATTGAGCCCAGAACGTAAGGGCCGGACCTGAAATTTGGAGCCAAAATTGAAATTTTCAGTTTGGCTGAAATTGCATGAAATATGTGTCCCCAGTGGAAGCCCATGCCATCCCAGGTGAGAAAAATGCATCCTGAATCAAGTCTGAGGACGAGAACCTCTGTTTCGGGTTCTACCAGATTGAGCCCAGAACGTAAGGGCCGGACCTGAAATTTGGAGCCCAAATTGAAATTTTCAGTTTGGCTGAAATTGCATGAAATATGTGTCCCCCGTGGAAGCCCATGCCATCCCAGGTGAGAAAAATGCATCCTGAATCAAGTCTGAGGGCTAAAACCTCTGTTTCGGGTTTTACCACATTGAGCCCAGAACGTAAGGTCCGGACCTGAAATTTGGAGCCAAAATTGAAATTTGCAGTTTGGCTGAAATTGCATGAAATATGTGTCCCCCGTGGAAGCCCATGCCATCCCAGGTGAGAAAAATGCATCCTGAATCAAGTCTGAGGGCTAAAACCTCTGTTTCGGGTTTTACTAGATTGAGCCCAGAACGTAAGGGCCGGACCTGAAATTTGGAGCCAAAATTGAAATTTTCACTTTGGCTGAAATTGCATGAAATATGTGTCCCCCGTGGAAGCCCATGCCATCCCAGGTGAGAAAAATGCATCCTGAATCAAGTCTGAGGGCTAAAACCTCTGTTTTGGGTTTTACCACATTGAGCCCAGAACGTAAGGGCCGGACCTGAAATTTGGAGCCAAAATTGAAATTTTCACTTTGGCTGAAATTGCATGAAATATGTGTCCCCCGTGGAAGCCCATGCCATCCCAGGTGAGAAAAATGCATCCTGAATCAAGTCTGGGGGCTAAAACCTCTGTTTCGGGTTTTACCACATTGAGCCCAGAACGTAAGGTCCGGACCTGAAATTTGGAGCCAAAATTGAAATTTTCAGTTTGGCTGAAATTGCATGAAATATGTGTCCCCTGTGGAAGCCCATGCCATCCCAGGTGAGAAAAATGCATCCTGGATCAAGTCTGAGGGCTAAATCCTCTGTTCCGGGTTTTACCACATTGAGCCCAGAACGTAAGGGCCGGACCTGAAATTTGGAGCCAAAATTGAAATTTTCACTTTGGCTGAAATTGCATGAAATATGTGTCCCCCGTGGAAGCCCATGCCATCCCAGGTGAGAAAAATGCATCCTGAATCAAGTCTGAGGGCTAAAACCTCTGTTTCGGGTTTTACTAGATTGAGCCCAGAACGTAAGGGCCGGACCTGAAATTTGGAGCCAAAATTGAAATTTTCAGTTTGGCTGAAATTGCATGAAATATGTGTCCCCCGTGGAAGCCCATGCCATCCCAGGTGAGAAAAATGCATCCTGAATCAAGTCTGAGTGCTAAAACCTCTGTTTCAGGTTTTACCAGATTGAGCCCAGAACGTAAGGGCCGGACCTGAAATTTGGAGCCAAAATTGAAATTTTCAGTTTGGCTGAAATTGCATGAAATATGTGTCCCCCATGAAAGCCCATGCCATCCCAGGTGAGAAAAATGCATCCTGAATCAAGTCTGAGGGCTAAAACCTCTGTTTCGGGTTTTACCACATTGAGCCCAGAACGTAAGGTCCGGACCTGAAATTTGGAGCCCAAATTGAAATTTTCACTTTGGCTTTAATTGCATGAAATATATGTCCCCTGTGGAAGCCCATGCCATCCCAGGTGAGAAAAATGCATGCCGAATAAAGTTTGAGGGCTAAAACCTCTGTTTCGGGTTTTACCACATTGAGCCCAGAACGTAAGGGCCGGACCTGAAATTTGGAGCCAAAATTGAAATTTTCACTTTGGCTGAAATTGCATGAAATATGTGTCCCCCGTGGAAGCCCATGCCATCCCAGGTGAGAAAAATGCATCCTGAATCAAGTCTGAGGGCTAAAACCTCTGTTTTGGGTTTTACCACATTGAGTCCAGAACGTAAGGGCCGGACCTGAAATTTGGAGCCAAAATTGAAATTTTCACTTTGGCTGAAATTGCATGAAATATGTGTCCCCCGTGGAAGCCCATGCCATCCCAGGTGAGAAAAATGCATCCTGAATCAAGTCTGAGGGCTAAAACCTCTGTTTTGGGTTTTACCACATTGAGCCCAGAACGTAAGGGCCGGACCTGAAATTTGGAGCCAAAATTGAAATTTTCACTTTGGCTGAAATTGCATGAAATATGTGTCCCCCGTGGAAGCCCATGCCATCCCAGGTGAGAAAAATGCATCCTGAATCAAGTCTGAGGGCTAAAACCTCTGTTTCGGGTTTTACCACATTGAGCCCAGAACGTAAGTCCGGACCTGAAATTTGGAGCCAAAATTGAAATTTTCAGTTTGGCTGAAATTGCATGAAAAATGTGTCCCCTGTGGAAGCCCATGCCATCCCAGGTGAGAAAAATGCATCCTGGATCAAGTCTGAGGGCTAAATCCTCTGTTCCGGGTTTTACCACATTGAGCCCAGAACGTAAGGGCCGGACCTGAAATTTGGAGCCAAAATTGAAATTTTCACTTTGGCTGAAATTGCATGAAATATGTGTCCCCCGTGGAAGCCCATGCCATCCCAGGTGAGAAAAATGCATCCTGAATCAAGTCTGAGGGCTAAAACCTCTGTTTCGGGTTTTACTAGATTGAGCCCAGAACGTAAGGGCCGGACCTGAAATTTGGAGCCAAAATTGAAATTTTCACTTTGGCTGAAATTGCATGAAATATGTGTCCCCCGTGGAAGCCCATGCCATCCCAGGTGAGAAAAATGCATCCTGAATCAAGTCTGAGTGCTAAAACCTCTGTTTCGGGTTTTACCAGATTGAGCCCAGAACGTAAGGGCCGGACCTGAAATTTGGATCCAAAATTGAAATTTTCACTTTGGCTGAAATTGCATGAAATATGTGTCCCCCATGAAAGCCCATGCCATCCCAGGTGAGAAAAATGCATCCTGAATCAAGTCTGAGGGCTAAAACCTCTGTTTCGGGTTTTACCACATTGAGCCCAGAACGTAAGGTCCGGACCTGAAATTTGGAGCCCAAATTGAAATTTTCACTTTGGCTTTAATTGCATGAAATATATGTCCCCTGTGGAAGCCCATGCCATCCCAGGTGAGAAAAATGCATGCCGAATAAAGTTTGAGGGCTAAAACCTCTGTTTTGGGTTTTACCACATTGAGCCCAGAACGTAAGGGCCGGACCTGAAATTTGGAGCCAAAATTGAAATTTTCACTTTGGCTGAAATTGCATGAAATATGTGTCCCCCGTGGAAGCCCATGCCATCCCAGGTGAGAAAAATGCATCCTGAATCAAGTCTGAGGACGAAAACCTCTGTTTCGGGTTTTACTAGATTGAGCCCAGAACGTAAGGGCCGGACCTGAAATATGGAGCCAAAATTGAAATTTTCACTTTGGCTGAAATTAACTGAAATATGTGTCCCCTGTGGAAGCCCATGCCATCCCAGGTGAGAAAAATGCATCCTGAATGAAGTCTGAGGGCTAAAACCTCTGTTTCGGGTTTTACCACATTGAGCCCAGAACGTAAGGGCCAGACCTGAAATTTGGACCCAAAATTGAAATTTTCACTTTGGCTGAAGTTGCATGAAATATGTGTCCCCCGTGGAAGCCCATGCCATCCCAGGTGAGAAAAATGCATCCTGAATCAAGTCTGAGGGCTAAAACCTCTGTTTTGGGTTTTACCACATTGAGTCCAGAACGTAAGGGCCGGACCTGAAATTTGGAGCCAAAATTGAAATTTTCACTTTGGCTGAAATTGCATGAAATATGTGTCCCCCGTGGAAGCCCATGCCATCCCAGGTGAGAAAAATGCATCCTGAATCAAGTCTGAGGGCTAAAACCTCTGTTTTGGGTTTTACCACATTGAGTCCAGAACGTAAGGGCCGGACCTGAAATTTGGAGCCAAAATTGAAATTTTCACTTTGGCTGAAATTGCATGAAATATGTGTCCCCCGTGGAAGCCCATGCCATCCCAGGTGAGAAAAATGCATCCTGAATCAAGTCTGAGGGCTAAAACCTCTGTTTCGGGTTTTACCACATTGAGCCCAGAACGTAAGGGCCGGACCTGAAATTTGGAGCCAAAATTGAAATTTTCACTTTGGCTGAAATCTCATGAAATATGTGTCCCCCGTGGAAGCCCATGCCATCCCAGGTGAGAAAAATGCATCCTGAATCAAGTCTGAGGGCTAAAACCTCTGTTTCGGGTTTTACCACATTGAGCCCAGAACGTAAGTCCGGACCTGAAATTTGGAGCCAAAATTGAAATTTTCAGTTTGGCTGAAATTGCATGAAAAATGTGTCCCCTGTGGAAGCCCATGCCATCCCAGGTGAGAAAAATGCATCCTGGATCAAGTCTGAGGGCTAAATCCTCTGTTCCGGGTTTTACCACATTGAGCCCAGAACGTAAGGGCCGGACCTGAAATTTGGAGCCAAAATTGAAATTTTCACTTTGGCTGAAATTGCATGAAATATGTGTCCCCCGTGGAAGCCCATGCCATCCCAGGTGAGAAAAATGCATCCTGAATCAAGTCTGAGGGCTAAAACCTCTGTTTCGGGTTTTACCACATTGAGCCCAGAACGTAAGGGCCGGACCTGAAATTTGGAGCCAAAATTGAAATTTTCACTTTGGCTGAAATTGCATGAAATATGTGTCCCCCGTGGAAGCCCATGCCATCCCAGGTGAGAAAAATGCATCCTGAATCAAGTCTGAGTGCTAAAACCTCTGTTTTGGGTTTTACCACATTGAGCCCAGAACGTAAGGGCCGGACCTGAAATTTGGAGCCAAAATTGAAATTTTCACTTTGGCTGAAATTGCATGAAATATGTGTCCCCCATGAAAGCCCATGCCATCCCAGGTGAGAAAAATGCATCCTGAATCAAGTCTGAGGGCTAAATCCTCTGTTTTGGGTTTTACCACATTGAGCCCAGAACGTAAGGTCCGGACCTGAAATTTGGAGCCCAAATTGAAATTTTCACTTTGGCTTTAATTGCATGAAATATGTGTCCCCTGTGGAAGCCCATGCCATCCCAGGTGAGAAAAATGCATGCCGAATAAAGTTTGAGGGCTAAAACCTCTGTTTCGGGTATTACCACATTGAGCCCAGAACGTAAGGGCCGGACCTGAAATTTGGAGCCAAAATTGAAATTTTCACTTTTGCTGAAATTGCATGAAATATGTGTCCCCCGTGGAAGCCCATGCCATCCCAGGTGAGAAAAATGCATCCTGAATCAAGTCTGAGGACGAAAACCTCTGTTTCGGGTTTTACTAGATTGAGCCCAGAACGTAAGGGCCGGACCTGAAATTTGGAGCCAAAATTGAAATTTTCACTTTGGCTGAAATTAAATGAAATATGTGTCCCCCGTGGAAGCCCATGCCATCCCAGGTGAGAAAAATGCATCCTGAATCAAGTCTGAGGGCTAAAACCTCTGTTTTGGGTTTTACCACATTGAGCCCAGAACGTGAGGTCCGGACCTGAAATTTGGAGCCAAAATTGAAATTTTCACTTTGGCTGAAATTGCATGAAATATGTGTCCCCCGTGGAAGCCCATGCCATCCCAGGTGAGAAAAATGCATCCTGAATCAAGTCTGAGGGCTAAAACCTCTGTTTCGGGTTTTACCACATTGAGCCCAGAACGTGAGGTCCGGACCTGAAATTTGGAGCCAAAATTGAAATTTTCACTTTGGCTTTAATTGCATGAAATATGTGTCCCCTGTGGAAGCCCATGCCATCCCAGGTGAGAAAAATGCATCCTGAATCAAGTCTGAGGACGAAAACCTCTGTTTCGGGTTTTACTAGATTGAGCCCAGAACGTAAGGGCCGGACCTGAAATTTGGAGCCAAAATTGAAATTTTCACTTTGGCTGAAATTAAATGAAATATGTGTCCCCCGTGGAAGCCCATGCCATCCCAGGTGAGAAAAATGCATCCTGAATCAAGTCTGAGGGCTAAAACCTCTGTTTTGGGTTTTACCACATTGAGCCCAGAACGTGAGGTCCGGACCTGAAATTTGGAGCCAAAATTGAAATTTTCACTTTGGCTTTAATTGCATGAAATATGTGTCCCCTGTGGAAGCCCATGCCATCCCAGGTGAGAAAAATGCATGCCGAATAAAGTTTGAGGGCTAAAACCTCTGTTTCAGGTTTTACCAGATTGAGCCCAGAACGTAAGGGCCGGACCTGAAATTTGGAGCCAAAATTGAAATTTTCACTTTGGCTGAAATTGCATGAAATATGTGTCCCCCGTGGAAGCCCATGCCATCCCAGGTGAGAAAAATGCATCCTGAATCAAGTCTGAGGACGAAAACCTCTGTTTCGGATTTTACTAGATTGAGCCCAGAACGTAAGGGCCGGACCTGAAATTTGGAGCCAAAATTGAAATTTTCACTTTGGCTGAAATTAAATGAAATATGTGTCCCCCGTGGAAGCCCATGCCATCCCAGGTGAGAAAAATGCATCCTGAATCAAGTTTGAGGGCTAAAACCTCTGTTTCGGGTTTTACCACATTGAGCCCAGAACGTAAGGTCCGGACCTGAAATTTGGAGCCAAAATTGAAATTTTCACTTTGGCTTTAATTGCATGAAATATGTGTCCCCTGTGGAAGCCCATGCCATCCCAGGTGAGAAAAAAGCATCCTGAATCAAGTCTGAGGACGAAAACCTCTGTTTCGGGTTTTACTAGATTGAGCCCAGAACGTAAGGGCCGGACCTGAAATTTGGAGCCAAAATTGAAATTTTCACTTTGGCTGAAATTGCATGAAATATGTGTCCCCCGTGGAAGCCCATGCCATCCCAGGTGAGAAAAATGCATCCTGAATCAAGTCTGAGGGCTAAAACCTCTGTTTTGGGTTTTACCACATTGAGCCCAGAACGTAAGGGCCGGACCTGAAATTTGGAGCCAAAATTGAAATTTTCACTTTGGCTGAAATTGCATGAAATATGTGTCCCCCGTGGAAGCCCATGCCATCCCAGGTGAGAAAAATGCATCCTGAATCAAGTCTGGGGGCTAAAACCTCTGTTTCGGGTTTTACCACATTGAGCCCAGAACGTAAGGTCCGGACCTGAAATTTGGAGCCAAAATTGAAATTTTCAGTTTGGCTGAAATTGCATGAAATATGTGTCCCCTGTGGAAGCCCATGCCATCCCAGGTGAGAAAAATGCATCCTGGATCAAGTCTGAGGGCTAAATCCTCTGTTCCGGGTTTTACCACATTGAGCCCAGAACGTAAGGGCCGGACCTGAAATTTGGAGCCAAAATTGAAATTTTCACTTTGGCTGAAATTGCATGAAATATGTGTCCCCCGTGGAAGCCCATGCCATCCCAGGTGAGAAAAATGCATCCTGAATCAAGTCTGAGGGCTAAAACCTCTGTTTCGGGTTTTACTAGATTGAGCCCAGAACGTAAGGGCCGGACCTGAAATTTGGAGCCAAAATTGAAATTTTCAGTTTGGCTGAAATTGCATGAAATATGTGTCCCCCGTGGAAGCCCATGCCATCCCAGGTGAGAAAAATGCATCCTGAATCAAGTCTGAGTGCTAAAACCTCTGTTTCGGGTTTTACCAGATTGAGCCCAGAACGTAAGGGCCGGACCTGAAATTTGGATCCAAAATTGAAATTTTCACTTTGGCTGAAATTGCATGAAATATGTGTCCCCCATGAAAGCCCATGCCATCCCAGGTGAGAAAAATGCATCCTGAATCAAGTCTGAGGGCTAAAACCTCTGTTTCGGGTTTTACCACATTGAGCCCAGAACGTAAGGTCCGGACCTGAAATTTGGAGCCCAAATTGAAATTTTCACTTTGGCTTTAATTGCATGAAATATATGTCCCCTGTGGAAGCCCATGCCATCCCAGGTGAGAAAAATGCATGCCGAATAAAGTTTGAGGGCTAAAACCTCTGTTTCGGGTTTTACCACATTGAGCCCAGAACGTAAGGGCCGGACCTGAAATTTGGAGCCAAAATTGAAATTTTCACTTTGGCTGAAATTGCATGAAATATGTGTCCCCCGTGGAAGCCCATGCCATCCCAGGTGAGAAAAATGCATCCTGAATCAAGTCTGAGGGCTAAAACCTCTGTTTTGGGTTTTACCACATTGAGTCCAGAACGTAAGGGCCGGACCTGAAATTTGGAGCCAAAATTGAAATTTTCACTTTGGCTGAAATTGCATGAAATATGTGTCCCCCGTGGAAGCCCATGCCATCCCAGGTGAGAAAAATGCATCCTGAATCAAGTCTGAGGGCTAAAACCTCTGTTTTGGGTTTTACCACATTGAGCCCAGAACGTAAGGGCCGGACCTGAAATTTGGAGCCAAAATTGAAATTTTCACTTTGGCTGAAATCTCATGAAATATGTGTCCCCCGTGGAAGCCCATGCCATCCCAGGTGAGAAAAATGCATCCTGAATCAAGTCTGAGGGCTAAAACCTCTGTTTCGGGTTTTACCACATTGAGCCCAGAACGTAAGTCCGGACCTGAAATTTGGAGCCAAAATTGAAATTTTCAGTTTGGCTGAAATTGCATGAAAAATGTGTCCCCTGTGGAAGCCCATGCCATCCCAGGTGAGAAAAATGCATCCTGGATCAAGTCTGAGGGCTAAATCCTCTGTTCCGGGTTTTACCACATTGAGCCCAGAACGTAAGGGCCGGACCTGAAATTTGGAGCCAAAATTGAAATTTTCACTTTGGCTGAAATTGCATGAAATATGTGTCCCCCGTGGAAGCCCATGCCATCCCAGGTGAGAAAAATGCATCCTGAATCAAGTCTGAGGGCTAAAACCTCTGTTTCGGGTTTTACTAGATTGAGCCCAGAACGTAAGGGCCGGACCTGAAATTTGGAGCCAAAATTGAAATTTTCACTTTGGCTGAAATTGCATGAAATATGTGTCCCCCGTGGAAGCCCATGCCATCCCAGGTGAGAAAAATGCATCCTGAATCAAGTCTGAGTGCTAAAACCTCTGTTTCGGGTTTTACCAGATTGAGCCCAGAACGTAAGGGCCGGACCTGAAATTTGGATCCAAAATTGAAATTTTCACTTTGGCTGAAATTGCATGAAATATGTGTCCCCCATGAAAGCCCATGCCATCCCAGGTGAGAAAAATGCATCCTGAATCAAGTCTGAGGGCTAAAACCTCTGTTTCGGGTTTTACCACATTGAGCCCAGAACGTAAGGTCCGGACCTGAAATTTGGAGCCCAAATTGAAATTTTCACTTTGGCTTTAATTGCATGAAATATATGTCCCCTGTGGAAGCCCATGCCATCCCAGGTGAGAAAAATGCATGCCGAATAAAGTTTGAGGGCTAAAACCTCTGTTTCGGGTTTTACCACATTGAGCCCAGAACGTAAGGGCCGGACCTGAAATTTGGAGCCAAAATTGAAATTTTCACTTTGGCTGAAATTGCATGAAATATGTGTCCCCCGTGGAAGCCCATGCCATCCCAGGTGAGAAAAATGCATCCTGAATCAAGTCTGAGGACGAAAACCTCTGTTTCGGGTTTTACTAGATTGAGCCCAGAACGTAAGGGCCGGACCTGAAATATGGAGCCAAAATTGAAATTTTCACTTTGGCTGAAATTAACTGAAATATGTGTCCCCTGTGGAAGCCCATGCCATCCCAGGTGAGAAAAATGCATCCTGAATGAAGTCTGAGGGCTAAAACCTCTGTTTCGGGTTTTACCACATTGAGCCCAGAACGTAAGGGCCAGACCTGAAATTTGGACCCAAAATTGAAATTTTCACTTTGGCTGAAATTGCATGAAATATGTGTCCCCCGTGGAAGCCCATGCCATCCCAGGTGAGAAAAATGCATCCTGAATCAAGTCTGAGGGCTTAAACCTCTGTTTTGGGTTTTACCACATTGAGTCCAGAACGTAAGGGCCGGACCTGAAATTTGGAGCCAAAATTGAAATTTTCACTTTGGCTGAAATTGCATGAAATATGTGTCCCCCGTGGAAGCCCATGCCATCCCAGGTGAGAAAAATGCATCCTGAATCAAGTCTGAGGGCTAAAACCTCTGTTTTGGGTTTTACCACATTGAGTCCAGAACGTAAGGGCCGGACCTGAAATTTGGAGCCAAAATTGAAATTTTCACTTTGGCTGAAATTGCATGAAATATGTGTCCCCCGTGGAAGCCCATGCCATCCCAGGTGAGAAAAATGCATCCTGAATCAAGTCTGAGGGCTAAAACCTCTGTTTCGGGTTTTACCACATTGAGCCCAGAACGTAAGGGCCGGACCTGAAATTTGGAGCCAAAATTGAAATTTTCACTTTGGCTGAAATCTCATGAAATATGTGTCCCCCGTGGAAGCCCATGCCATCCCAGGTGAGAAAAATGCATCCTGAATCAAGTCTGAGGGCTAAAACCTCTGTTTCGGGTTTTACCACATTGAGCCCAGAACGTAAGTCCGGACCTGAAATTTGGAGCCAAAATTGAAATTTTCAGTTTGGCTGAAATTGCATGAAAAATGTGTCCCCTGTGGAAGCCCATGCCATCCCAGGTGAGAAAAATGCATCCTGGATCAAGTCTGAGGGCTAAATCCTCTGTTCCGGGTTTTACCACATTGAGCCCAGAACGTAAGGGCCGGACCTGAAATTTGGAGCCAAAATTGAAATTTTCACTTTGGCTGAAATTGCATGAAATATGTGTCCCCCGTGGAAGCCCATGCCATCCCAGGTGAGAAAAATGCATCCTGAATCAAGTCTGAGGGCTAAAACCTCTGTTTTGGGTTTTACCACATTGAGCCCAGAACGTGAGGTCCGGACCTGAAATTTGGAGCCAAAATTGAAATTTTCACTTTGGCTGAAATTGCATGAAATATGTGTCCCCCGTGGAAGCCCATGCCATCCCAGGTGAGAAAAATGCATCCTGAATCAAGTCTGAGGGCTAAAACCTCTGTTTCGGGTTTTACCACATTGAGCCCAGAACGTGAGGTCCGGACCTGAAATTTGGAGCCAAAATTGAAATTTTCACTTTGGCTTTAATTGCATGAAATATGTGTCCCCTGTGGAAGCCCATGCCATCCCAGGTGAGAAAAATGCATCCTGAATCAAGTCTGAGGACGAAAACCTCTGTTTCGGGTTTTACTAGATTGAGCCCAGAACGTAAGGGCCGGACCTGAAATTTGGAGCCAAAATTGAAATTTTCACTTTGGCTGAAATTAAATGAAATATGTGTCCCCCGTGGAAGCCCATGCCATCCCAGGTGAGAAAAATGCATCCTGAATCAAGTCTGAGGGCTAAAACCTCTGTTTTGGGTTTTACCACATTGAGCCCAGAACGTGAGGTCCGGACCTGAAATTTGGAGCCAAAATTGAAATTTTCACTTTGGCTTTAATTGCATGAAATATGTGTCCCCTGTGGAAGCCCATGCCATCCCAGGTGAGAAAAATGCATGCCGAATAAAGTTTGAGGGCTAAAACCTCTGTTTCAGGTTTTACCAGATTGAGCCCAGAACGTAAGGGCCGGACCTGAAATTTGGAGCCAAAATTGAAATTTTCACTTTGGCTGAAATTGCATGAAATATGTGTCCCCCGTGGAAGCCCATGCCATCCCAGGTGAGAAAAATGCATCCTGAATCAAGTCTGAGGACGAAAACCTCTGTTTCGGATTTTACTAGATTGAGCCCAGAACGTAAGGGCCGGACCTGAAATTTGGAGCCAAAATTGAAATTTTCACTTTGGCTGAAATTAAATGAAATATGTGTCCCCCGTGGAAGCCCATGCCATCCCAGGTGAGAAAAATGCATCCTGAATCAAGTTTGAGGGCTAAAACCTCTGTTTCGGGTTTTACCACATTGAGCCCAGAACGTAAGGTCCGGACCTGAAATTTGGAGCCAAAATTGAAATTTTCACTTTGGCTTTAATTGCATGAAATATGTGTCCCCTGTGGAAGCCCATGCCATCCCAGGTGAGAAAAATGCATGCCGAATAAAGTTTGAGGGCTAAAACCTCTGTTTCGGGTTTTACCACATTGAGCCCAGAACGTAAGGGCCGGACCTGAAATTTGGAGCCAAAATTGAAATTTTCACTTTGGCTGAAATTGCATGAAATATGTGTCCCCCGTGGAAGCCCATGCCATCCCAGGTGAGAAAAAAGCATCCTGAATCAAGTCTGAGGACGAAAACCTCTGTTTCGGGTTTTACTAGATTGAGCCCAGAACGTAAGGGCCGGACCTGAAATTTGGAGCCAAAATTGAAATTTTCACTTTTGCTGAAATTGCATGAAATATGTGTCCCCCGTGGAAGCCCATGCCATCCCAGGTGAGAAAAATGCATCCTGAATCAAGTCTGAGGGCTAAAACCTCTGTTTCGGGTTTTACCACATTGAGCCCAGAACGTAAGGGCCGGACCTGAAATTTGGAGCCAAAATTGAAATTTTCAGTTTGGCTGAAATTGCATGAAACATGTGTCCCCCGTGGAAGCCCATGCCATCCCAGGTGAGAAAAATGCATCCTGAATCAAGTCTGAGGGCTAAAACCTCTGTTTTGGGTTTTACCACATTGAGTCCAGAACGTAAGGGCCGGACCTGAAATTTGGAGCCAAAATTGAAATTTTCACTTTGGCTGAAATTGCATGAAATATGTGTCCCCCGTGGAAGCCCATGCCATCCCAGGTGAGAAAAATGCATCCTGAATCAAGTCTGAGGGCTAAAACCTCTGTTTTGGGTTTTACCACATTGAGCCCAGAACGTGAGGGCCGGACCTGAAATTTGGAGCCAAAATTGAAATTTTCACTTTGGCTGAAATTGCATGAAATATGTGTCCCCCGTGGAAGCCCATGCCATCCCAGGTGAGAAAAATGCATCCTGAATCAAGTCTGAGGGCTAAATCCTCTGTTTCGGGTTTTACCACATTGAGCTCAGAACGTAAGGGCCGGACCTGAAATTTGGAGCCAAAATTAAAATTTTCAGTTTGGCTGAAATTGCATGAAATATGTGTCGCCCCTGGAAGCCCATGCCATCCCAGGTGAGAAAAAATGCATCCTGAATCAAGTCTGAGGGCTAAATCCTGTGTTTCGGGTTTTACCACATTGAGCCCAGAACGTAAGGTCCGGACCTGAAATTTGGAGCCAAAATTAAAATTTTCAGTTTGGCTGAAATTGCATGAAATATGTGTCCCCCGTGGAAGCCCATGCCATCCCAGGTGAGAAAAATGCATCCTGAATCAAGTCTGAGGGCTAAATCCTCTGTTTTGGGTTTTACCACATTGAGCCCAGAACGTAAGGTCCGGACCTGAAATTTGGAGCCAAAATTGAAATTTTAACTTTGGCTGAAATTGCATGAAATATGTGTCCCACGTGGAAGCCCATGCCATCCCAGGTGAGAAAAATGCATCCTGAATCAAGTATGAGGGCGAAAACCTCTGTTTTGGGTTTTACCACATTGAGCCCAGAACGTAAGGGCCGGACCTGAAATTTGGAGCCAAAATTGAAATTTTAACTTTGGCTGAAATTGCATGAAATATGTGTCCCACGTGGAAGCCCATGCCATCCCAGGTGAGAAAAATGCATCCTGAATCAAGTCTGAGGGCGAAAACCTCTGTTTCGGGTTTTACCACATTGAGCCCAGAACGTAAGGGCCGGACCTGAAATTTGGAGCCAAAATTGAAATTTTCACTTTGGCTGAAATTGCATGAAATATGTGTCCCCCGTGGAAGCCCATGCCATCCCAGGTGAGAAAAATGCATCCTGAATCAAGTCTGAGGGCTAAATCCTCTGTTTTGGGTTTTACCACATTGAGCCCAGAACGTAAGGTCAGGACCTGAAATTTGGAGCCAAAATTGAAATTTTCAGTTTTGCTTCAATTGCATGAAATATGTGTCCCACGTGGAAGCCCATGCCATCCCAGGTGAGAAAAATGCATCCTGAATCAAGTCTGAGGGCTAAAACCTCTGTTTTGGGTTCTACCAGATTTAGCCCAGAACCTAAGGTCCGGACCTGAAATTTGGAGCCAAAATTGAAATTTTCAGTTTGGCTTCAATTGCATGAAATATGTGTCCCCCGTGGAAGCCCATGCCATCCCAGGTGAGAAAAATGCATCCTGAATCAAGTCTGAGGGCTAAATCCTCTGTTTCGGGTTTGACCACATTGAGCCCAGAACGTAAGGTCCGGACCTGAAATTTGGAGCCAAAATTGAAATTTTCACTTTGGCTGAAATTGCATTAAATATGTGTCCCCCGTGGAAGCCCATGCCATCCTAGGTGAGAAAAATGCATCCCTAATCAAGTCTGAGGGCTAAATGCTCTGTTTCGGGTTTTACCACATTGAGCCCAGAACGTAAGGTCCGGACCTGAAATTTGGAGCCAAAATTGAAATTTTCAGTCTGGCTGAAATAGCATGAAATTCTGTGTCCCCCTTGGAAGCCCGTGCCATCCCAGGTGAGAAAAATGCATCCTGAATCAAGTCTAAGGGGTAAAACCTCTGTTTTGGGTTTTACCACACTGAGCCCAGAACGTAAGGGCCGGACCTGAAATTTGGAGCCAAAATTGAAATTTTCACTTTGGCTGAAATTGCATGAATTATGTGTCCCCCGTGGAAGCCCATGCCATCCCAGGTGAGAAAAATGCATCCTGAATAAAGTCTGAGGGCGAAAACCTCTGTTTCGGGTGTAACCACATTGAGCCCAGAACGTAAGGTCCGGACCTGAAATTTGGAGCCAAAATTGACATTTTCAGTTTGGCTGAAATTAGATGAAATATGTGTCCCCCGTGGAAGCCCATGCCATCCCAGGTGAGAAAAATGCATCCTGAATCAAGTTTAGGGGTAAAACCTCTGTTTTGGGTTTTTCCACACTGAGCCCAGAACGTAAGGGCCGGACCTGAAATTTGGAGCCAAAATTGAAATTTTCACTTTGGCTGAAATTAGATGAAATATGTGTCCCCCGTGGAAGCCCATGCCATCCCAGGTGAGAAAAATGCATCCTGAAACAAGTCCAAGGGTTAAAACCTCTGTTTCGGGTTTTACCACATTGATCTCAGAACGTAAGATCTGGACCTGAAATTTGGAGCCAAAATTGAAGTTTCACTCTGGCTGAAATAGCATGAAATTCTGTGTCCCCCTTGGAAGCCCGTGCCATCCCAGGTGAGAAAAATGCATCCTGAATCAAGTCTAAGGGGTAAAACCTCTGTTTTGGGTTTTACCACACTGAGCCCAGAACGTAAGGGCCGGACCTGAAATTTGGAGCCAAAATTGAAATTTTCACTTTGGCTGAAATTGCATGAAATATGTGTCCCCCGTGAAAGCCCATGCCATCCCAGGTGAGAAAAATGCATCCTGAATCAAGTCTGAGGGCTAAATCCTCTGTTTCGGGTTTTACCAGATTGAGCCCAGAACGTAAGGGCCGGACCTGAAATTTGGAGCCAAAATTAAAATTTTCAGTTTGGCTGAAATTGCATGAAATATGTGTCCCCCCGTGGAAGCCCATGCCATCCCAGGTGGGAAAAATGCATCCTGAATCAAGTCTTAGGGGTAAAACCTCTGTTTTGGGTTTTACCACATTGAGCTCAGAACGTAAGGGCCGGACCTGAAATTTGGAGCCAAAATTAAAATTTTCAGTTTGGCTGAAATTGCATGAATTATGTTTCCCCCGTGGAAGCCCATGCCATCCCAGGTGAGAAAAATGCATCCTGAATCAAGTCTGAGGGCTAAATCCTCTGTTTCGGGTTTTACCACATTGAGCTCAGAACGTAAGGGCCGGACCTGAAATTTGGAGCCAAAATTAAAATTTTCAGTTTGGCTGAAATTGCATGAAATATGTGTCCCCCCTGGAAGCCCATGCCATCCCAGGTGAGAAAAAATGCATCCTGAATCAAGTCTGAGGGCTAAATCCTGTGTTTCGGGTTTTACCACATTGAGCCCAGAACGTAAGGTCCGGACCTGAAATTTGGAGCCAAAATTGAAATTTTCAGTTTGGCTGAAATTAGATGAAATATGTGTCCCCCGTGGAAGCCCATGCCATCCCAGGTGAGAAAAATGCATCCTGAATCAAGTCTGGGGGCTAAATCCTCTGTTTCGGGTTTTACCACATTGAGCCCAGAACGTAAGGTCCGGACCTGAAATTTGGAGCCAAAATTGAAGTTTTCAGTTTGGCTTTAATTGCATGAAATATGTGTCCCCCGTGGAAGCCCATGCCATCCCAGGTGAGAAAAATGCATGCCGAATAAAGTTTGAGGGCTAAAACCTCTGTTTCGGGTTTTACCACATTGAGCCCAGAACGTAAGGTCCGGACCTGAAATTTGGAGCCAAAATTGAAATTTTCACTTTGGCTGAAATTGCATGAAATATGTGTCCCCCGTGGAAGCCCATGCCATCCCAGGTGAGAAAAATGCATCCTGAATCAAGTCTGAGGGCTAAATCCTCTGTTTCAGGTTTTACAACATTGAGCCCAGAACGTAAGGTCCGGACATGAAATTTGGAGCCAAAATTGAAATTTTCACTTTGGCTGAAATTGCATCAATTATGTGTCCCCCTTGGAAGCCCATGCCATCCCAGGTGAGAAAAATGCATCCTGAATCAAGTCTGAGGGCTAAATCCTCTGTTTCGGGTTTTACCACATTGAGCTCTGAACGTAAGGGCCGGACCTGAAATTTGGAGCCAAAATTGAAATTCTCAGTTTGGCTGAAATTGCATGAAATATGTGTCCCCCGTGAAAGCCCATGCCATCCCAGGTGAGAAAAATGCATCCTGAATCAAGTCTGAGGGCTAAATCCTCTGTTCCGGGTTTTACCACATTGAGCCCAGAACGTAAGGTCCGGACCTGAAATTTGGAGCCAAAATTGAAATTTTCAGTTTGGCTGAAATTGCATGAAATATGTGTCCCCCGTGGAAGCCCATGCCATCCCAGGTGAGAAAAATGCATCCTGAATAAAGTCTGAGGGCGAAAACCTCTGTTTCGGTTTTACCACATTGAGCCCAGAACGTAAGGTCCGGACCTGAAATTTGGAGCCAAAATTGAAATTTTCAGTTTGGCAGAAATTAGATGAAATATGTGTCCCCCGTGGAAGCCCATGCCATCCCAGGTGAGAAAAATGCATCCTGAATCAAGTCTGAGGGCTAAATCCTCTGTTTCGGGTTTTACCACATTGAGCCCAGAACGTAAGGTCCGGACCTGAAATTTGGAGCCAAAATTGAAATTTTCACTTTGGCTGAAATTGCATGAAATATGTGTCCCCCGTGGAAGCCCATGCCATCCCAGGTGAGAAAAATGCATCCTGAATCAAGTCTGAGGGCTAAATCCTCTGTTTTGGGTTTTACCACATTGAGCCCAGAACGTAAGGTCCTGACCTGAAATTTGGAGCCAAAATTGAAATTTTCAGGTTGGCTTTAATTGCATGAAATATGTGTCCCACGTGGAAGCCCATGCCATCCCAGGTGAGAAAAATGCATGCCGAATAAAGTTTGAGGGCTAAAACCTCTGTTTCGGGTTTTACCACATTGAGCCCAGAACGTAAGGTCCTGACCTGAAATTTGGAGCCAAAATTGAAATTTTCACTTTGGCTGACATTGCATGAATTATGTGTCCCCCGTGGAAGCCCATGCCATCCCAGGTGGGAAAAATGCATCCTGAATCAAGTCTGAGGGCTAAATCCTCTGTTTTTCGGGTTTTACCACATTGAGCCCAGAACGTAAGGTCCGGACCTGAAATTTGGAGCCAAAATTGAAATTTTCACTTCGGCTGAAATTGCATGAATTATGTGTCCCACGTGGAAGCCCATGCCATCCCAGGTGAGAAAAATGCATGCCGAATAAAGTTTGAGGGCTAAAACCTCTGTTCCGGGTTTTACCACATTGAGCCCAGAACGTAAGGGCCGGACCTGAAATTTGGAGCCAAAATTGAAATTTTCACTTTGGCTGAAATTGCATGAAATATGTGTCCCCCGTGGAAGCCCATGCCATCCCAGGTGAGAAAAATGCATCCTGAATCAAGTCTGAGGGCTAAATCCTCTGTTTTGGGTTTTACCACATTGAGCTCAGAACGTAAGGGCCGGACCTGAAATTTGGAGCCAAAATTGAAATTTTCAGTTTGGCTGAAATTGCATCAAATATGTGTCCCCCTTGGAAGCCCATGCCATCCCAGGTGAGAAAAATGCATCCTGAATCAAGTCTGAGGGCTAAATCCTCTGTTTTGGGTTTTACCACATTGAGCTCAGAACGTAAGGGCCGGACCTGAAATTTGGAGCCAAAATTGAAATTTTCAGTTTGGCTGAAATTGCATGAAATATGTGTCCCCTGTGGAAGCCCATGCCATCCCAGGTGAGAAAAATGCATCCTGAATCAAGTCTGAGGGCTAAATCCTCTGTTTCTGGTTTTACCACATTGAGCCCAGAACGTAAGGGCCGGACCTGAAATTTGGAGCCAAAATTGAAATTTTCACTTTGGCTGAAATTGCATGAAATATGTGTCCCCCGTGGAAGCCCATGCCATCCCAGGTGAGAAAAATGCATCCTGAATAAAGTTTGAGGGAGAAAACCTCTGTTTCGATTTTACCACATTGAGCCCAGAACGTAAGGTCCGGACCTGAAATTTGGAGCCAAAATTGAAATTTTCAGTTTGGCTGAAATTAGATGAAATATGTGTCCCCCTTGGAAGCCCATGCCATCCCAGGTGAGAAAAATGCATCCTGAATCAAGTCTGGGGGCTAAATCCTTTGTTTCGGGTTTTACCACATTGAGCCCAGAACGTAAGGTCCGGACCTGAAATTTGGAGCCAAAATTGAAGTTTTCAGTTTGGCTTTAATTGCATGAAATATGTGTCCCCCGTGGAAGCCCATGCCATCCCAGGTGAGAAAAATGCATGCCGAATAAAGTTTGAGGGCTAAAACCTCTGTTTCGGGTTTTACCACATTGAGCCCAGAACGTAAGGTCCGGACCTGAAATTTGGAGCCAAAATTGAAATTTTCACTTCGGCTGAAATTGCATGAATTATGTGTACCCCGTGGAAGCCCATGCCATCCCAGGTGAGAAAAATGCATCCTGAATAAAGTCTGAGGGCTAAATCCTCTGTTACGGGTTTTACCAGATTGAGCTCAGAACGTAAGGGCCGGACCTGAAATTTGGAGCCAAAATTGAAATTTTCAGTTTGGCTGAAATTGCATCAAATATGTGTCCCCCGTGGAAGCCCATGCCATCCCAGGTGAGAAAAATGCATCCTGATTTAAGTCTGAGGGCTAAAACCTCTTTTTCGGGTTTTACCACATTGAGCCCAGAACGTAAGGTCCGGACCTGAAATTTGGAGCCAAAATTGAAATTTTCAGTTTGGCTGAAATTGCATGAAATATGTGTCCCCTGTGGAAGCCCATGCCATCCCAGGTGAGAAAAATGCATGCCGAATAAAGTTTGAGGGCTAAATCCTCTGTTTCGGGTTTTACCACATTGAGCCCAGAACGTAAGGTCCGGACCTGAAATTTGGAGCCAAAATTGAAATTTTCACTTTGGCTGAAATTGCATGAAATATGTGTCCCACGTGGAAGCCCATGCCATCCCAGGTGAGAAAAATGCATGCCGAATAAAGTTTGAGGGCTAAAACCTCTGTTTCGGGTTTTACCACATTGAGCCCAGAACGTAAGGGCCGGACCTGAAATTTGGAGCCAAAATTGAAATTTTCACTTTGGCTGAAATTGCATGAAATATGTGTACCCCGTGGAAGCCCATGCCATCCCAGGTGAGAAAAATGCATCCTGAATCAAGTCTGAGGGCTAAAACCTCTGTTTTGGGTTTTACCAGATTGAGCCCAGAATGTAAGGGCCGGACCTGAAATTTGGAGCCAAAATTGAAGTTTTCACTTTGGCTGAAATTAAATGAAATATGTGTCCCCCGTGGAAGCCCATGCCATCCCAGGTGAGAAAAATGCATCCTGAATCAAGTCTGAGGGCTAAATCCTCTGTTTTGGGTTTTACCGCATTGAGCCCAGAACGTAAGGTCCGGACCTGAAATTTGGAGCCAAAATTGAAATTTTCACTTTGGCTTAAATTGCATGAAATATGTGTCCCCCGTGAAAGCCCATGGCATCCCAGGTGAGAAAAATGCATCCTGAAACAAGTCTGGGGGCTAAATCCTCTGTTTCGGGTTTTCCCACATTGAGCCCAGAACGTAAGGGCCGGACCTGAAATTTGGAGCCAAAATTGAAATTTTCACTTTGGCTGAAATTGCATGAAATATGTGTACCCCGTGGAAGCCCATGCCATCCCAGGTGAGAAAAATGCATCCTGAATCAATTCTGGGGGCTAAATCCTCTGTTTCGGGTTTTACCACATTGAGCCCAGAACGTAAGGTCCGGACCTGAAATTTGGAGCCAAAATTGAAGTTTTCAGTTTGGCTTTAATTGCATGAAATATGTGTCCCCCGTGGAAGCCCATGCCATCCCAGGTGAGAAAAATGCATGCCGAATAAAGTTTGAGGGCTAAAACCTCTGTTTCGGGTTTTACCACATTGAGCCCAGAACGTAAGGTCCGGACCTGAAATTTGGAGCCAAAATTGAAATTTTCACTTTGGCTGAAATTGCATGAAATATGTGTCCCCCGTGGAAGCCCATGCCATCCCAGGTGAGAAAAATGCATCCTGAATAAAGTCTGAGGGCGAAAACCTCTGTTTCGGTTTTACCACATTGAGCCCAGAACGTAAGGGCCGGACCTGAAATTTGGAGCCAAAATTGAAATTTTCAGTTTGGCTGAAATTAGATGAAATATGTGTCCCCCGTGGAAGCCCATGCCATCCCAGGTGAGAAAAATGCATCCTGAATCAATTCTGAGGGCGAAAACCTCTGTTTCGGGTTTTACCACATTGAGCCCAGAACGTAAGGTCCGGACCTGAAATTTGGAGCCAAAATTGAAGTTTTCAGTTTGGCTTTAATTGCATGAAATATGTGTCCCCCGTGGAAGCCCATGCCATCCCAGGTGAGAAAAATGCATGCCGAATAAAGTTTGAGGGCTAAAACCTCTGTTTCGGGTTTTACCACATTGAGCCCAGAACGTAAGGTCCGGACCTGAAATTTGGAGCCAAAATTGAAATTTTCACTTTGGCTGAAATTGCATGAAATATGTGTCCCCCGTGGAAGCCCATGCCATCCCAGGTGAGAAAAATGCATCCTGAATCAAGTCTGAGGGCTAAATCCTCTGTTTCAGGTTTTACCACATTGAGCTCAGAACGTAAGGGCCGGACCTGAAATTTGGAGCCAAAATTGAAATTTTCAGTTTGGCATAAATTAGATGAAATATGTGTCCCCCGTGGAAGCCCATGCCATCCCAGGTGAGAAAAATGCATCCTGAATCAAGTCTGGGGGCTAAATCCTCTGTTTCGGGTTTTACCACATTGAGCCCAGAACGTAAGGTCCGGACCTGAAATTTGGAGCCAAAATTGAAGTTTTCAGTTTGGCTTTAATTGCATGAAATATGTGTCCCCCGTGGAAGCCCATGCCATCCCAGGTGAGAAAAATGCATGCCGAATAAAGTTTGAGGGCTAAAACCTCTGTTTCGGGTTTTACCACATTGAGCCCAGAACGTAAGGGCCGGACCTGAAATTTGGAGCCAAAATTGAAATTTTCACTTTGGCTGAAATTGCATGAAATATGTGTCCCCCGTGGAAGCCCATGCCATCCCAGGTGAAAAAAATGCATCCTGAATCAAGTCTGAGGGCTAAATCCTCTGTTTCGGGTTTTACCACATTGAGCCCAGAACGTAAGGTCCGGACCTGAAATTTGGAGCCAAAATTGAAATTTTCACTTTGGCTGAAATTGCATGAAATATGTGTCCCCCGTGGAAGCCCATGCCATCCCAGGTGAGAAAAATGCATCCTGAATCAAGTCTCAGGGCTAAATCCTCTGTTTTGGGTTTTACCACATTGAGCCCAGAACGTAAGGTCCGGACCTCAAATTTGGAGCCAAAATTAAAATTTTCACTTTGGCTGAAATTGCATGAAATATGTGTCCCCCGTGGAAGCCCATGCCATCCCAGGTGAGAAAAATGCATCCTGAATCAAGTCTGAGGGCTAAAACCTCTGTTTCGGGTTTTACCACATTGAGCCCAGAACGTAAGGGCCGGACCTGAAATTTGGAGCCAAAATTGAAATTTTCACTTTGGCTGAAATTGCATGAATTATGTGTATCCCGTGGAAGCCCATGCCATCCCAGGTGAGAAAAATGCATCCTGAATCAAGTCTGAGGGCTAAATCCTCTGTTTTGGGTTTTACCACATTGAGCCCAGAACGTAAGGTCCGGACCTGAAATTTGGCGCCAAAATTGAAATTTTCACTTTGGCTGAAATTGCATGAAATATGTGTCCCCCTTGGAAGCCCATGCCATCCCAGGTGAGAAAAATGCATCCTGAATCAAGTCTGAGGGCTAAATCCTCTGTTTCGGGTTTTACCACATTGAGCCCAGAACGTAAGGGCCGGACCTGAAATTTGGAGCCAAAATTGAAATTTTCACTTTGGCTGAAATTGCATGAAATATGTGTCCCCCGTGGAAGCCCATGCCATCCCAGGTGAGAAAAATGCATCCTGAATCAAGTCTGAGGGCTAAAACCTCTGTTTCAGGTTTTACCAGTTTGAGCCCAGAACGTAAGGGCCGGACCTGAAATTTGGAGCCCAAATTGAAATTTTCAGTTTGGCTGAAATTGCATGACATATGTGTCCCCTGTGGAAGCCCATGCCATCCCAGGTGAGAAAAATGCATGCCGAATCAAGTCTGAGGGCTAAAACCTCTGTTTCGGGTTTTACCAGATTGAGCCCAGAACGTAAGGTCCGGACCTGAAATTTGGAGCCAAAATTGAAATTTTCAGTTTGGCTGAAATTGCATGAAATATGTGTCCCCCGTGGAAGCCCATGCCATCCCAGGTGAGAAAAATGCATCCTGAATCAAGTCTGAGGGCTAAAACCTCTGTTTCGGGTTTTACTAGATTGAGCCCAGAACGTAAGGGCCGGACCTGAAATTTGGAGCCAAAATTGAAATTTTCACTTTGGCGGAAATTGCATGAAATATGTGTCCCCCGTGGAAGCCCATGCCATCCCAGGTGAGAAAAATGCATCCTGAATCAAGTCTGAGGGCTAAAACCTCTGTTTCGGGTTTTACCACATTGAGCCCAGAACGTAAGGTCCGGACCTGAAATTTGGAGCCAAAATTGAAATTTTCAGTTTGGCTGAAATTGCATGAAATATGTGTCCCCTGTGGAAGCCCATGCCATCCCAGGTGAGAAAAATGCATCCTGGATCAAGTCTGAGGGCTAAATCCTCTGTTCCGGGTTTTACCACATTGAGCCCAGAACGTAAGGGCCGGACCTGAAATTTGGAGCCAAAATTGAAATTTTCACTTTGGCTGAAATTGCATGAAATATGTGTCCCCCGTGGAAGCCCATGCCATCCCAGGTGAGAAAAATGCATCCTGAATCAAGTCTGAGGGCTAAAACCTCTGTTTCGGGTTTTACTAGATTGAGCCCAGAACGTAAGGGCCGGACCTGAAATTTGGAGCCAAAATTGAAATTTTCACTTTGGCTGAAATTGCATGAAATATGTGTCCCCCGTGGAAGCCCATGCCATCCCAGGTGAGAAAAATGCATCCTGAATCAAGTCTGAGTGCTAAAACCTCTGTTTCGGGTTTTACCAGATTGAGCCCAGAACGTAAGGGCCGGACCTGAAATTTGGAGCCAAAATTGAAATTTTCACTTTGGCTGAAATTGCATGAAATATGTGTCCCCCATGAAAGCCCATGCCATCCCAGGTGAGAAAAATGCATCCTGAATCAAGTCTGAGGGCTAAAACCTCTGTTTTGTGTTTTACCACATTGAGCCCAGAACGTAAGGGCCAGACCTGAAATTTGGAGCCAAAATTGAAATTTTCACTTTGGCTTTAATTGCATGAAATATGTGTCCCCTGTGGAAGCCCATGCCATCCCAGGTGAGAAAAATGCATGCCGAATAAAGTTTGAGGGCTAAAACCTCTGTTTCGGGTTTTACCACATTGAGCCCAGAACGTAAGGGCCGGACCTGAAATTTGGAGCCAAAATTGAAATTTTCAGTTTGGCTGAAATTGCATGAAATATGTGTCCCCAGTGGAAGCCCATGCCATCCCAGGTGAGAAAAATGCATCCTGAATCAAGTCTGAGGACGAAAACCTCTGTTTCGGGTTCTACCAGATTGAGCCCAGAACGTAAGGGCCGGACCTGAAATTTGGAGCCCAAATTGAAATTTTCAGTTTGGCTGAAATTGCATGAAATATGTGTCCCCCGTGGAAGCCCATGCCATCCCAGGTGAGAAAAATGCATCCTGAATCAAGTCTGAGGGCTAAAACCTCTGTTTCGGGTTTTACCACATTGAGCCCAGAACGTAAGGTCCGGACCTGAAATTTGGAGCCAAAATTGAAATTTTCAGTTTGGCTGAAATTGCATGAAATATGTGTCCCCCGTGGAAGCCCATGCCATCCCAGGTGAGAAAAATGCATCCTGAATCAAGTCTGAGGGCTAAAACCTCTGTTTCGGGTTTTACTAGATTGAGCCCAGAACGTAAGGGCCGGACCTGAAATTTGGAGCCAAAATTGAAATTTTCACTTTGGCTGAAATTGCATGAAATATGTGTCCCCCGTGGAAGCCCATGCCATCCCAGGTGAGAAAAATGCATCCTGAATCAAGTCTGAGGGCTAAAACCTCTGTTTTGGGTTTTACCACATTGAGCCCAGAACGTAAGGGCCGGACCTGAAATTTGGAGCCAAAATTGAAATTTTCACTTTGGCTGAAATTGCATGAAATATGTGTCCCCCGTGGAAGCCCATGCCATCCCAGGTGAGAAAAATGCATCCTGAATCAAGTCTGAGGGCTAAAACCTCTGTTTCGGGTTTTACCACATTGAGCCCAGAACGTAAGGTCCGGACCTGAAATTTGGAGCCAAAATTGAAATTTTCAGTTTGGCTGAAATTGCATGAAATATGTGTCCCCTGTGGAAGCCCATGCCATCCCAGGTGAGAAAAATGCATCCTGGATCAAGTCTGAGGGCTAAATCCTCTGTTCCGGGTTTTACCACATTGAGCCCAGAACGTAAGGGCCGGACCTGAAATTTGGAGCCAAAATTGAAATTTTCACTTTGGCTGAAATTGCATGAAATATGTGTCCCCCGTGGAAGCCCATGCCATCCCAGGTGAGAAAAATGCATCCTGAATCAAGTCTGAGGGCTAAAACCTCTGTTTCGGGTTTTACTAGATTGAGCCCAGAACGTAAGGGCCGGACCTGAAATTTTGAGCCCAAATTGAAATTTTCACTTTGGCTGAAATTGCATGAAATATGTGTCCCCCGTGGAAGCCCATGCCATCCCAGGTGAGAAAAATGCATCCTGAATCAAGTCTGAGTGCTAAAACCTCTGTTTCGGGTTTTACCAGATTGAGCCCAGAACGTAAGGGCCGGACCTGAAATTTGGATCCAAAATTGAAATTTTCACTTTGGCTGAAATTGCATGAAATATGTGTCCCCCATGAAAGCCCATGCCATCCCAGGTGAGAAAAATGCATCCTGAATCAAGTCTGAGGGCTAAAACCTCTGTTTCGGGTTTTACCACATTGAGCCCAGAACGTAAGGTCCGGACCTGAAATTTGGAGCCCAAATTGAAATTTTCACTTTGGCTTTAATTGCATGAAATATATGTCCCCTGTGGAAGCCCATGCCATCCCAGGTGAGAAAAATGCATGCCGAATAAAGTTTGAGGGCTAAAACCTCTGTTTCGGGTTTTACCACATTGAGCCCAGAACGTAAGGGCCGACCCTGAAATTTGGAGCCCAAATTGAAATTTTCACTTTGGCTGAAATTGCATGAAATATGTGTCCCCCGTGGAAGCCCATGCCATCCCAGGTGAGAAAAATGCATCCTGAATGAAGTCTGAGGGCTAAAACCTCTGTTTCGGGTTTTACCACATTGAGCCCAGAACGTAAGGGCCAGACCTGAAATTTGGACCCAAAATTGAAATTTTCACTTTGGCTGAAATTGCATGAAATATGTGTCCCCCGTGGAAGCCCATGCCATCCCAGGTGAGAAAAATGCATGCCGAATAAAGTTTGAGGGCTAAAACCTCTGTTTCGGGTTTTACCACATTGAGCCCAGAACGTAAGGGCCGGACCTGAAATTTGGAGCCAAAATTGAAATTTTCACTTTGGCTGAAATTGCATGAAATATGTGTCCCCCGTGGAAGCCCATGCCATCCCAGGTGAGAAAAATGCATCCTGAATCAAGTCTGAGGACGAAAACCTCTGTTTCGGGTTTTACTAGATTGAGCCCAGAACGTAAGGGCCGGACCTGAAATTTGGAGCCATAATTGAAATTTTCACTTTGGCTGAAATTAAATGAAATATGTGTCCCCCGTGGAAGCCCATGCCATCCCAGGTGAGAAAAATGCATCCTGAATCAAGTCTGAGGGCTAAAACCTCTGTTTTGGGTTTTACCACATTGAGCCCAGAACGTGAGGTCCGGACCTGAAATTTGGAGCCAAAATTGAAATTTTCACTTTGGCTTTAATTGCATGAAATATGTGTCCCCTGTGGAAGCCCATGCCATCCCAGGTGAGAAAAATGCATGCCGAATAAAGTTTGAGGGCTAAAACCTCTGTTTCGGGTTTTACCACATTGAGCCCAGAACGTAAGGGCCGGACCTGAAATTTGGAGCCAAAATTGAAATTTTCACTTTGGCTGAAATTGCATGAAATATGTGTCCCCCGTGGAAGCCCATGCCATCCCAGGTGAGAAAAATGCATCCTGAATCAAGTCTGAGGACGAAAACCTCTGTTTCGGGTTTTACCACATTGAGCCCAGAACGTAAGGGCCGGACCTGAAATTTGGAGCCAAAATTGAAATTTTCACTTTGGCTGAAATTGCATGAAATATGTGTCCCCCGTGGAAGCCCATGCCATCCCAGGTGAGAAAAATGCATCCTGAATCAAGTCTGAGGGCTAAAACCTCTGTTTTGGGTTTTACCACATTGAGCCCAGAACGTAAGGGCCGGACCTGAAATTTGGAGCCAAAATTGAAATTTTCACTTTGGCTGAAATTGCATGAAATATGTGTCCCCCGTGGAAGCCCATGCCATCCCAGGTGAGAAAAATGCATCCTGAATCAAGTCTGAGGGCTAAAACCTCTGTTTCAGGTTTTACCAGATTGAGCCCAGAACGTAAGGGCCGGACCTGAAATTTGGAGCCCAAATTGAAATTTTCAGTTTGGCTGAAATTGCATGAAATATGTGTCCCCTGTGGAAGCCCATGCCATCCCAGGTGAGAAAAATGCATGCCGAATAAAGTCTGAGGGCTAAAACCTCTGTTTCGGGTTTTACCACATTGAGCCCAGAACGTAAGGGCCGGACCTGAAATTTGGAGCCAAAATTGAAATTTTCACTTTGGCTGAAATTGCATGAAATATGTGTCCCCCGTGGAAGCCCATGCCATCCCAGGTTAGAAAAATGCATCCTGAATCAAGTCTGAGGACGAAAACCTCTGTTTCGGATTTTACTAGATTGAGCCCAGAACGTAAGGGCCGGACCTGAAATTTGGAGCCAAAATTGAAATTTTCACTTTGGCTGAAATTAAATGAAATATGTGTCCCCCGTGGAAGCCCATGCCATCCCAGGTGAGAAAAATGCATCCTGAATCAAGTTTGAGGGCGAAAACCTCTGTTTCGGGTTTTACCACATTGAGCCCAGAACGTAAGGGCCGGACCTGAAATTTGGAGCCAAAATTGAAATTTTCACTTTGGCTTTAATTGCATGAAATATGTGTCCCCTGTGGAAGCCCATGCCATCCCAGGTGAGAAAAATGCATGCCGAATAAGGTTTGAGGGCTAAAACCTCTGTTTCGGGTTTTACCATATTGAGCCCAGAACGTAAGGGCCGGACCTGAAATTTGGAGCCAAAATTGAAATTTTCACTTTGGCTGAAATTGCATGAAATATGTGTCCCCCGTGGAAGCCCATGCCATCCCAGGTGAGAAAAAAGCATCCTGAATCAAGTCTGAGGACGAAAACCTCTGTTTCGGGTTTTACTAGATTGAGCCCAGAACGTAAGGGCCGGACCTGAAATTTGGAGCCAAAATTGAAATTTTCACTTTTGCTGAAATTGCATGAAATATGTGTCCCCCGTGGAAGCCCATGCCATCCCAGGTGAGAAAAATGCATCCTGAATCAAGTCTGAGGGCTAAAACCTCTGTTTCGGGTTTTACCACATTGAGCCCAGAACGTAAGGGCCAGACCTGAAATTTGGAGCCAAAATTGAAATTTTCAGTTTGGCTGAAATTGCATGAAACATGTGTCCCCCGTGGAAGCCCATGCCATCCCAGGTGAGAAAAATGCATCCTGAATCAAGTCTGAGGGCTAAAACCTCTGTTTTGGGTTTTACCACATTGAGTCCAGAACGTAAGGGCCGGACCTGAAATTTGGAGCCAAAATTGAAATTTTCACTTTGGCTGAAATTGCATGAAATATGTGTCCCCTGTGGAAGCCCATGCCATCCCAGGTGAGAAAAATGCATCCTGGATCAAGTCTGAGGGCTAAATCCTCTGTTCCGGGTTTTACCACATTGAGCCCAGAACGTAAGGGCCGGACCTGAAATTTGGAGCCAAAATTGAAATTTTCACTTTGGCTGAAATTGCATGAAATATGTGTCCCCCGTGGAAGCCCATGCCATCCCAGGTGAGAAAAATGCATCCTGAATCAAGTCTGAGGGCTAAAACCTCTGTTTCGGGTTTTACTAGATTGAGCCCAGAACGTAAGGGCCGGACCTGAAATTTTGAGCCAAAATTGAAATTTTCACTTTGGCTGAAATTGCATGAAATATGTGTCCCCCGTGGAAGCCCATGCCATCCCAGGTGAGAAAAATGCATCCTGAA
This sequence comes from Halichoeres trimaculatus, assembly GCF_033239565.1. Classification (NCBI taxonomy): domain Eukaryota; kingdom Metazoa; phylum Chordata; class Actinopteri; order Labriformes; family Labridae; genus Halichoeres; species Halichoeres trimaculatus. Next base: position 174,172 of record NW_027437237.1, on the reverse strand, counting down.
TCAAGTCTGAGTGCTAAAACCTCTGTTTCGGGTTTTACCAGATTGAGCCCAGAACGTAAGGGCCGGACCTGAAATTTGGAGCCAAAATTGAAATTTTCACTTTGGCTGAAATTGCATGAAATATGTGTCCCCCATGAAAGCCCATGCCATCCCAGGTGAGAAAAATGCATCCTGAATCAAGTCTGAGGGCTAAATCCTCTGTTTCGGGTTTTACCACATTGAGCCCAGAACGTAAGGTCCGGACCTGAAATTTGGAGCCCAAATTGAAATTTTCACTTTGGCTTTAATTGCATGAAATATGTGTCCCCTGTGGAAGCCCATGCCATCCCAGGTGAGAAAAATGCATGCCGAATAAAGTTTGAGGGCTAAAACCTCTGTTTCGGGTTTTACCACATTGAGCCCAGAACGTAAGGGCCGGACCTGAAATTTGGAGCCAAAATTGAAATTTTCACTTTTGCTGAAATTGCATGAAATATGTGTCCCCCGTGGAAGCCCATGCCATCCCAGGTGAGAAAAATGCATCCTGAATCAAGTCTGAGGACGAAAACCTCTGTTTCGGGTTTTACTAGATTGAGCCCAGAACGTAAGGGCCGGACCTGAAATTTGGAGCCAAAATTGAAATTTTCACTTTGGCTGAAATTAAATGAAATATGTGTCCCCCGTGGAAGCCCATGCCATCCCAGGTGAGAAAAATGCAGCCTGAATCAAGTTTGAGGGCTTAAACCTCTGTTTCGGGTTTTACCACATTGAGCCCAGAACGTAAGGTCCGGACCTGAAATTTGGAGCCAAAATTGAAATTTTCACTTTGGCTTTAATTGCATGAAATATGTGTCCCCTGTGGAAGCCCATGCCATCCCAGGTGAGAAAAATGCATGCCGAATAAAGTTTGAGGGCTAAAACCTCTGTTTCGGGTTTTACCACATTGAGCCCAGAACGTAAGGGCCGGACCTGAAATTTGGAGCCAAAATTGAAATTTTCACTTTGGCTGAAATTGCATGAAATATGTGTCCCCCGTGGAAGCCCATGCCATCCCAGGTGAGAAAAAAGCATCCTGAATCAAGTCTGAGGACGAAAACCTCTGTTTCGGGTTTTACTAGATTGAGCCCAGAACGTAAGGGCCGGACCTGAAATTTGGAGCCAAAATTGAAATTTTCACTTTGGCTGAAATTGCATGAAATATGTGTCCCCCGTGGAAGCCCATGCCATCCCAGGTGAGAAAAATGCATGCTGAATCAAGTCTGAGGGCTAAATCCTCTGTTTCGGGTTTTACCACATTGAGCCCAGAACGTAAGGGCCGGACCTGAAATTTGGAGCCAAAATTGAAATTTTCACTTTGGCTGAAATTAAATGAAATATGTGTCCCCCGTGGAAGCCCATGCCATCCCATGTGAGAAAAATACATCCTGAATCAAGTCTGAGGGCGAAAACCTCTGTTTCGGGTTTTACCACATTGAGCCCAGAACGTAAGGGCCGACCCTGAAATTTGGAGCCAAAATTGAAATTTTCACTTTGGCTGAAATTAAATGAAATATGTGTCCCCCGTGGAAGCCCATGCCATCCCAGGTGAGAAAAATGCATCCTGAATCAAGTCTGAGGGCTAAAACCTCTGTTTTGGGTTTTACCACATTGAGCCCAGAACGTAAGGGCCAGACCTGAAATTTGGAGCCAAAATTGAAATTTTCACTTTGGCTTTAATTGCATGAAATATGTGTCCCCTGTGGAAGCCCATGCCATCCCAGGTGAGAAAAATGCATGCCGAATAAAGTTTGAGGGCTAAAACCTCTGTTTCGGGTTTTACCACATTGAGCCCAGAACGTAAGGGCCGGACCTGAAATTTGGAGCCAAAATTGAAATTTTCACTTTGGCTGAAATTGCATGAAATATGTGTCCCCCGTGGAAGCCCATGCCATCCCAGGTGAGAAAAATGCATCCTGAATCAAGTCTGAGGACGAAAACCTCTGTTTCGGGTTCTACCAGATTGAGCCCAGAACGTAAGGGCCGGACCTGAAATTTGGAGCCAAAATTGAAATTTTCACTTTGGCTGAAATTGCATGAAATATGTGTCCCCCGTGGAAGCCCATGCCATCCCAGGTGAGAAAAATGCATCCTGAATCAAGTCTGAGGGCTAAAACCTCTGTTTCGGGTTTTACTAGATTGAGCCCAGAACGTAAGGGCCGGACCTGAAATTTGGAGCCAAAATTGAAATTTTCACTTTGGCTGAAATTGCATGAAATATGTGTCCCCCGTGGAAGCCCATGCCATCCCAGGTGAGAAAAATGCATCCTGAATCAAGTCTGAGTGCTAAAACCTCTGTTTCGGGTTTTACCAGATTGAGCCCAGAACGTAAGGGCCGGACCTGAAATTTGGAGCCAAAATTGAAATTTTAACTTTGGCTGAAATTGCATGAAATATGTGTCCCCCATGAAAGCCCATGCCATCCCAGGTGAGAAAAATGCATCCTGAATCAAGTCTGAGGGCTAAAACCTCTGTTTTGGGTTTTACCACATTGAGCCCAGAACGTAAGGGCCGGACCTGAAATTTGGAGCCAAAATTGAAATTTTCACTTTGGCTTTAATTGCATGAAATATGTGTCCCCTGTGGAAGCCCATGCCATCCCAGGTGAGAAAAATGCATGCCGAATCAAGTTTGAGGGCTTAAACCTCTGTTTCGGGTTTTACCACATTGAGCCCAGAACGTAAGGGCCGGACCTGAAATTTGGAGCCAAAATTGAAATTTTCAGTTTGGCTGAAATTGCATGAAATATGTGTCCCCAGTGGAAGCCCATGCCATCCCAGGTGAGAAAAATGCATCCTGAATCAAGTCTGAGGGCGAAAACCTCTGTTTCGGGTGTAACCACATTGAGCCCAGAACGTAAGGTCCGGACCTGAAATTTGGAGCCAAAATTGACATTTTCAGTTTGGCTGAAATTAGATGAAATATGTGTCCCCCGTGGAAGCCCATGCCATCCCAGGTGAGAAAAATGCATCCTGAATCAAGTTTAGGGGTAAAACCTCTGTTTTGGGTTTTTCCACACTGAGCCCAGAACGTAAGGGCCGGACCTGAAATTTGGAGCCAAAATTGAAATTTTCACTTTGGCTGAAATTAGATGAAATATGTGTCCCCCGTGGAAGCCCATGCCATCCCAGGTGAGAAAAATGCATCCTGAAACAAGTCCAAGGGTTAAAACCTCTGTTTCGGGTTTTACCACATTGATCTCAGAACGTAAGGTCCGGACCTGAAATTTGGAGCCAAAATTGAAGTTTCACTCTGGCTGAAATAGCATGAAATTCTGTGTCCCCCTTGGAAGCCCGTGCCATCCCAGGTGAGAAAAATGCATCCTGAATCAAGTCTAAGGGGTAAAACCTCTGTTTTGGGTTTTACCACACTGAGCCCAGAACGTAAGGGCCGGACCTGAAATTTGGAGCCAAAATTGAAATTTTCACTTTGGCTGAAATTGCATGAAATATGTGTCCCCCGTGAAAGCCCATGCCATCCCAGGTGAGAAAAATGCATCCTGAATCAAGTCTGAGGGCTAAATCCTCTGTTTCGGGTTTTACCAGATTGAGCCCAGAACGTAAGGGCCGGACCTGAAATTTGGAGCCAAAATTAAAATTTTCAGTTTGGCTGAAATTGCATGAAATATGTGTCCCCCCGTGGAAGCCCATGCCATCCCAGGTGGGAAAAATGCATCCTGAATCAAGTCTTAGGGGTAAAACCTCTGTTTTGGGTTTTACCACATTGAGCTCAGAACGTAAGGGCCGGACCTGAAATTTGGAGCCAAAATTAAAATTTTCAGTTTGGCTGAAATTGCATGAATTATGTTTCCCCCGTGGAAGCCCATGCCATCCCAGGTGAGAAAAATGCATCCTGAATCAAGTCTGAGGGCTAAATCCTCTGTTTCGGGTTTTACCACATTGAGCTCAGAACGTAAGGGCCGGACCTGAAATTTGGAGCCAAAATTAAAATTTTCAGTTTGGCTGAAATTGCATGAAATATGTGTCCCCCCTGGAAGCCCATGCCATCCCAGGTGAGAAAAAATGCATCCTGAATCAAGTCTGAGGGCTAAATCCTGTGTTTCGGGTTTTACCACATTGAGCCCAGAACGTAAGGTCCGGACCTGAAATTTGGAGCCAAAATTGAAATTTTCAGTTTGGCTGAAATTAGATGAAATATGTGTCCCCCGTGGAAGCCCATGCCATCCCAGGTGAGAAAAATGCATCCTGAATCAAGTCTGGGGGCTAAATCCTCTGTTTCGGGTTTTACCACATTGAGCCCAGAACGTAAGGTCCGGACCTGAAATTTGGAGCCAAAATTGAAGTTTTCAGTTTGGCTTTAATTGCATGAAATATGTGTCCCCCGTGGAAGCCCATGCCATCCCAGGTGAGAAAAATGCATGCCGAATAAAGTTTGAGGGCTAAAACCTCTGTTTCGGGTTTTACCACATTGAGCCCAGAACGTAAGGTCCGGACCTGAAATTTGGAGCCAAAATTGAAATTTTCACTTTGGCTGAAATTGCATGAAATATGTGTCCCCCGTGGAAGCCCATGCCATCCCAGGTGAGAAAAATGCATCCTGAATCAAGTCTGAGGGCTAAATCCTCTGTTTCAGGTTTTACAACATTGAGCCCAGAACGTAAGGTCCGGACATGAAATTTGGAGCCAAAATTGAAATTTTCACTTTGGCTGAAATTGCATCAATTATGTGTCCCCCTTGGAAGCCCATGCCATCCCAGGTGAGAAAAATGCATCCTGAATCAAGTCTGAGGGCTAAATCCTCTGTTTCGGGTTTTACCACATTGAGCTCTGAACGTAAGGGCCGGACCTGAAATTTGGAGCCAAAATTGAAATTCTCAGTTTGGCTGAAATTGCATGAAATATGTGTCCCCCGTGAAAGCCCATGCCATCCCAGGTGAGAAAAATGCATCCTGAATCAAGTCTGAGGGCTAAATCCTCTGTTCCGGGTTTTACCACATTGAGCCCAGAACGTAAGGTCCGGACCTGAAATTTGGAGCCAAAATTGAAATTTTCAGTTTGGCTGAAATTGCATGAAATATGTGTCCCCCGTGGAAGCCCATGCCATCCCAGGTGAGAAAAATGCATCCTGAATAAAGTCTGAGGGCGAAAACCTCTGTTTCGGTTTTACCACATTGAGCCCAGAACGTAAGGTCCGGACCTGAAATTTGGAGCCAAAATTGAAATTTTCAGTTTGGCAGAAATTAGATGAAATATGTGTCCCCCGTGGAAGCCCATGCCATCCCAGGTGAGAAAAATGCATCCTGAATCAAGTCTGAGGGCTAAATCCTCTGTTTCGGGTTTTACCACATTGAGCCCAGAACGTAAGGTCCGGACCTGAAATTTGGAGCCAAAATTGAAATTTTCACTTTGGCTGAAATTGCATGAAATATGTGTCCCCCGTGGAAGCCCATGCCATCCCAGGTGAGAAAAATGCATCCTGAATCAAGTCTGAGGGCTAAATCCTCTGTTTTGGGTTTTACCACATTGAGCCCAGAACGTAAGGTCCTGACCTGAAATTTGGAGCCAAAATTGAAATTTTCAGGTTGGCTTTAATTGCATGAAATATGTGTCCCACGTGGAAGCCCATGCCATCCCAGGTGAGAAAAATGCATGCCGAATAAAGTTTGAGGGCTAAAACCTCTGTTTCGGGTTTTACCACATTGAGCCCAGAACGTAAGGTCCTGACCTGAAATTTGGAGCCAAAATTAGAATTTTCACTTTGGCTGACATTGCATGAATTATGTGTCCCCCGTGGAAGCCCATGCCATCCCAGGTGGGAAAAATGCATCCTGAATCAAGTCTGAGGGCTAAATCCTCTGTTTTTCGGGTTTTACCACATTGAGCCCAGAACGTAAGGTCCGGACCTGAAATTTGGAGCCAAAATTGAAATTTTCACTTCGGCTGAAATTGCATGAATTATGTGTCCCACGTGGAAGCCCATGCCATCCCAGGTGAGAAAAATGCATGCCGAATAAAGTTTGAGGGCTAAAACCTCTGTTCCGGGTTTTACCACATTGAGCCCAGAACGTAAGGGCCGGACCTGAAATTTGGAGCCAAAATTGAAATTTTCACTTTGGCTGAAATTGCATGAAATATGTGTCCCCCGTGGAAGCCCATGCCATCCCAGGTGAGAAAAATGCATCCTGAATCAAGTCTGAGGGCTAAATCCTCTGTTTTGGGTTTTACCACATTGAGCTCAGAACGTAAGGGCCGGACCTGAAATTTGGAGCCAAAATTGAAATTTTCAGTTTGGCTGAAATTGCATCAAATATGTGTCCCCCTTGGAAGCCCATGCCATCCCAGGTGAGAAAAATGCATCCTGAATCAAGTCTGAGGGCTAAATCCTCTGTTTTGGGTTTTACCACATTGAGCTCAGAACGTAAGGGCCGGACCTGAAATTTGGAGCCAAAATTGAAATTTTCAGTTTGGCTGAAATTGCATGAAATATGTGTCCCCTGTGGAAGCCCATGCCATCCCAGGTGAGAAAAATGCATCCTGAATCAAGTCTGAGGGCTAAATCCTCTGTTTCTGGTTTTACCACATTGAGCCCAGAACGTAAGGGCCGGACCTGAAATTTGGAGCCAAAATTGAAATTTTCACTTTGGCTGAAATTGCATGAAATATGTGTCCCCCGTGGAAGCCCATGCCATCCCAGGTGAGAAAAATGCATCCTGAATAAAGTCTGAGGGAGAAAACCTCTGTTTCGATTTTACCACATTGAGCCCAGAACGTAAGGTCCGGACCTGAAATTTGGAGCCAAAATTGAAATTTTCAGTTTGGCTGAAATTAGATGAAATATGTGTCCCCCTTGGAAGCCCATGCCATCCCAGGTGAGAAAAATGCATCCTGAATCAAGTCTGGGGGCTAAATCCTTTGTTTCGGGTTTTACCACATTGAGCCCAGAACGTAAGGTCCGGACCTGAAATTTGGAGCCAAAATTGAAGTTTTCAGTTTGGCTTTAATTGCATGAAATATGTGTCCCCCGTGGAAGCCCATGCCATCCCAGGTGAGAAAAATGCATGCCGAATAAAGTTTGAGGGCTAAAACCTCTGTTTCGGGTTTTACCACATTGAGCCCAGAACGTAAGGTCCGGACCTGAAATTTGGAGCCAAAATTGAAATTTTCACTTCGGCTGAAATTGCATGAATTATGTGTACCCCGTGGAAGCCCATGCCATCCCAGGTGAGAAAAATGCATCCTGAATAAAGTCTGAGGGCTAAATCCTCTGTTACGGGTTTTACCAGATTGAGCTCAGAACGTAAGGGCCGGACCTGAAATTTGGAGCCAAAATTGAAATTTTCAGTTTGGCTGAAATTGCATCAAATATGTGTCCCCCGTGGAAGCCCATGCCATCCCAGGTGAGAAAAATGCATCCTGATTTAAGTCTGAGGGCTAAAACCTCTTTTTCGGGTTTTACCACATTGAGCCCAGAACGTAAGGTCCGGACCTGAAATTTGGAGCCAAAATTGAAATTTTCAGTTTGGCTGAAATTGCATGAAATATGTGTCCCCTGTGGAAGCCCATGCCATCCCAGGTGAGAAAAATGCATGCCGAATAAAGTTTGAGGGCTAAATCCTCTGTTTCGGGTTTTACCACATTGAGCCCAGAACGTAAGGTCCGGACCTGAAATTTGGAGCCAAAATTGAAATTTTCACTTTGGCTGAAATTGCATGAAATATGTGTCCCACGTGGAAGCCCATGCCATCCCAGGTGAGAAAAATGCATGCCGAATAAAGTTTGAGGGCTAAAACCTCTGTTTCGGGTTTTACCACATTGAGCCCAGAACGTAAGGGCCGGACCTGAAATTTGGAGCCAAAATTGAAATTTTCACTTTGGCTGAAATTGCATGAAATATGTGTACCCCGTGGAAGCCCATGCCATCCCAGGTGAGAAAAATGCATCCTGAATCAAGTCTGAGGGCTAAAACCTCTGTTTTGGGTTTTACCAGATTGAGCCCAGAATGTAAGGGCCGGACCTGAAATTTGGAGCCAAAATTGAAGTTTTCACTTTGGCTGAAATTAAATGAAATATGTGTCCCCCGTGGAAGCCCATGCCATCCCAGGTGAGAAAAATGCATCCTGAATCAAGTCTGAGGGCTAAATCCTCTGTTTTGGGTTTTACCGCATTGAGCCCAGAACGTAAGGTCCGGACCTGAAATTTGGAGCCAAAATTGAAATTTTCACTTTGGCTTAAATTGCATGAAATATGTGTCCCCCGTGAAAGCCCATGGCATCCCAGGTGAGAAAAATGCATCCTGAAACAAGTCTGGGGGCTAAATCCTCTGTTTCGGGTTTTCCCACATTGAGCCCAGAACGTAAGGGCCGGACCTGAAATTTGGAGCCAAAATTGAAATTTTCACTTTGGCTGAAATTGCATGAAATATGTGTACCCCGTGGAAGCCCATGCCATCCCAGGTGAGAAAAATGCATCCTGAATCAATTCTGGGGGCTAAATCCTCTGTTTCGGGTTTTACCACATTGAGCCCAGAACGTAAGGTCCGGACCTGAAATTTGGAGCCAAAATTGAAGTTTTCAGTTTGGCTTTAATTGCATGAAATATGTGTCCCCCGTGGAAGCCCATGCCATCCCAGGTGAGAAAAATGCATGCCGAATAAAGTTTGAGGGCTAAAACCTCTGTTTCGGGTTTTACCACATTGAGCCCAGAACGTAAGGTCCGGACCTGAAATTTGGAGCCAAAATTGAAATTTTCACTTTGGCTGAAATTGCATGAAATATGTGTCCCCCGTGGAAGCCCATGCCATCCCAGGTGAGAAAAATGCATCCTGAATAAAGTCTGAGGGCGAAAACCTCTGTTTCGGTTTTACCACATTGAGCCCAGAACGTAAGGGCCGGACCTGAAATTTGGAGCCAAAATTGAAATTTTCAGTTTGGCTGAAATTAGATGAAATATGTGTCCCCCGTGGAAGCCCATGCCATCCCAGGTGAGAAAAATGCATCCTGAATCAATTCTGAGGGCGAAAACCTCTGTTTCGGGTTTTACCACATTGAGCCCAGAACGTAAGGTCCGGACCTGAAATTTGGAGCCAAAATTGAAGTTTTCACTTTGGCTTTAATTGCATGAAATATGTGTCCCCCGTGGAAGCCCATGCCATCCCAGGTGAGAAAAATGCATGCCGAATAAAGTTTGAGGGCTAAAACCTCTGTTTCGGGTTTTACCACATTGAGCCCAGAACGTAAGGTCCGGACCTGAAATTTGGAGCCAAAATTGAAATTTTCACTTTGGCTGAAATTGCATGAAATATGTGTCCCCCGTGGAAGCCCATGCCATCCCAGGTGAGAAAAATGCATCCTGAATCAAGTCTGAGGGCTAAATCCTCTGTTTCAGGTTTTACCACATTGAGCTCAGAACGTAAGGGCCGGACCTGAAATTTGGAGCCAAAATTGAAATTTTCAGTTTGGCATAAATTAGATGAAATATGTGTCCCCCGTGGAAGCCCATGCCATCCCAGGTGAGAAAAATGCATCCTGAATCAAGTCTGGGGGCTAAATCCTCTGTTTCGGGTTTTACCACATTGAGCCCAGAACGTAAGGTCCGGACCTGAAATTTGGAGCCAAAATTGAAGTTTTCAGTTTGGCTTTAATTGCATGAAATATGTGTCCCCCGTGGAAGCCCATGCCATCCCAGGTGAGAAAAATGCATGCCGAATAAAGTTTGAGGGCTAAAACCTCTGTTTCGGGTTTTACCACATTGAGCCCAGAACGTAAGGGCCGGACCTGAAATTTGGAGCCAAAATTGAAATTTTCACTTTGGCTGAAATTGCATGAAATATGTGTCCCCCGTGGAAGCCCATGCCATCCCAGGTGAAAAAAATGCATCCTGAATCAAGTCTGAGGGCTAAATCCTCTGTTTCAGGTTTTACCACATTGAGCTCAGAACGTAAGGGCCGGACCTGAAATTTGGAGCCAAAATTGAAATTTTCAGTTTGGCTGAAATTGCATCAATTATGTGTCCCCCTTGGAAGCCCATGCCATCCCAGGTGAGAAAAATGCATCCTGAATCAAGTCTGAGGGCTAAATCCTCTGTTTCGGGTTTTACCACATTGAGCTCTGAACGTAAGGGCCGGACCTGAAATTTGGAGCCAAAATTGAAATTCTCAGTTTGGCTAAAATTGCATGAAATACGTGTCCCCCGTGGAAGCCCATGCCATCCCAGGTGAGAAAAATGCATCCTGAATCAAGTCTGAGGGCTAAAACCTCTGTTTCGGGTTTTACCACATTGAGCCCAGAACGTAAGGGCCGGACCTGAAATTTGGAGCCAAAATTGAAATTTTCACTTTGGCTGAAATTGCATGAATTATGTGTATCCCGTGGAAGCCCATGCCATCCCAGGTGAGAAAAATGCATCCTGAATCAAGTCTGAGGGCTAAATCCTCTGTTTTGGGTTTTACCACATTGAGCCCAGAACGTAAGGTCCGGACCTGAAATTTGGCGCAAAAATTGAAATTTTCACTTTGGCTGAAATTGCATGAAATATGTGTCCCCCTTGGAAGCCCATGCCATCCCAGGTGAGAAAAATGCATCCTGAATCAAGTCTGAGGGCTAAATCCTCTGTTTCGGGTTTTACCACATTGAGCCCAGAACGTAAGGGCCGGACCTGAAATTTGGAGCCAAAATTGAAATTTTCACTTTGGCTGAAATTGCATGAAATATGTGTCCCCCGTGGAAGCCCATGCCATCCCAGGTGAGAAAAATGCATCCTGAATCAAGTCTGAGGGCTAAAACCTCTGTTTCAGGTTTTACCAGTTTGAGCCCAGAACGTAAGGGCCGGACCTGAAATTTGGAGCCCAAATTGAAATTTTCAGTTTGGCTGAAATTGCATGACATATGTGTCCCCTGTGGAAGCCCATGCCATCCCAGGTGAGAAAAATGCATGCCGAATCAAGTCTGAGGGCTAAAACCTCTGTTTCGGGTTTTACCAGATTGAGCCCAGAACGTAAGGTCCGGACCTGAAATTTGGAGCCAAAATTGAAATTTTCAGTTTGGCTGAAATTGCATGAAATATGTGTCCCCCGTGGAAGCCCATGCCATCCCAGGTGAGAAAAATGCATCCTGAATCAAGTCTGAGGGCTAAAACCTCTGTTTCGGGTTTTACTAGATTGAGCCCAGAACGTAAGGTCCGGACCTGAAATTTGGAGCCCAAATTGAAATTTTCACTTTGGCTTTAATTGCATGAAATATGTGTCCCCTGTGGAAGCCCATGCCATCCCAGGTTAGAAAAATGCATCCTGAATCAAGTCTGAGGACGAAAACCTCTGTTTCGGATTTTACTAGATTGAGCCCAGAACGTAAGGGCCGGACCTGAAATTTGGAGCCAAAATTGAAATTTTCACTTTGGCTGAAATTGCATGAAATATGTGTCCCCCGTGGAAGCCCATGCCATCCCAGGTTAGAAAAATGCATCCTGAATCAAGTCTGAGGACGAAAACCTCTGTTTCGGATTTTACTAGATTGAGCCCAGAACGTAAGGGCCGGACCTGAAATTTGGAGCCAAAATTGAAATTTTCACTTTGGCGGAAATTGCATGAAATATGTGTCCCCCGTGGAAGCCCATGCCATCCCAGGTGAGAAAAATGCATCCTGAATCAAGTCTGAGGGCTAAAACCTCTGTTTCGGGTTTTACCACATTGAGCCCAGAACGTAAGGTCCGGACCTGAAATTTGGAGCCAAAATTGAAATTTTCAGTTTGGCTGAAATTGCATGAAATATGTGTCCCCTGTGGAAGCCCATGCCATCCCAGGTGAGAAAAATGCATCCTGGATCAAGTCTGAGGGCTAAATCCTCTGTTCCGGGTTTTACCACATTGAGCCCAGAACGTAAGGGCCGGACCTGAAATTTGGAGCCAAAATTGAAATTTTCACTTTGGCTGAAATTGCATGAAATATGTGTCCCCCGTGGAAGCCCATGCCATCCCAGGTGAGAAAAATGCATCCTGAATCAAGTCTGAGGGCTAAAACCTCTGTTTCGGGTTTTACTAGATTGAGCCCAGAACGTAAGGGCCGGACCTGAAATTTGGAGCCAAAATTGAAATTTTCACTTTGGCTGAAATTGCATGAAATATGTGTCCCCCGTGGAAGCCCATGCCATCCCAGGTGAGAAAAATGCATCCTGAATCAAGTCTGAGTGCTAAAACCTCTGTTTCGGGTTTTACCAGATTGAGCCCAGAACGTAAGGGCCGGACCTGAAATTTGGAGCCAAAATTGAAATTTTCACTTTGGCTGAAATTGCATGAAATATGTGTCCCCCATGAAAGCCCATGCCATCCCAGGTGAGAAAAATGCATCCTGAATCAAGTCTGAGGGCTAAAACCTCTGTTTTGTGTTTTACCACATTGAGCCCAGAACGTAAGGGCCAGACCTGAAATTTGGAGCCAAAATTGAAATTTTCACTTTGGCTTTAATTGCATGAAATATGTGTCCCCTGTGGAAGCCCATGCCATCCCAGGTGAGAAAAATGCATGCCGAATAAAGTTTGAGGGCTAAAACCTCTGTTTCGGGTTTTACCACATTGAGCCCAGAACGTAAGGGCCGGACCTGAAATTTGGAGCCAAAATTGAAATTTTCAGTTTGGCTGAAATTGCATGAAATATGTGTCCCCAGTGGAAGCCCATGCCATCCCAGGTGAGAAAAATGCATCCTGAATCAAGTCTGAGGACGAAAACCTCTGTTTCGGGTTCTACCAGATTGAGCCCAGAACGTAAGGGCCGGACCTGAAATTTGGAGCCCAAATTGAAATTTTCAGTTTGGCTGAAATTGCATGAAATATGTGTCCCCCGTGGAAGCCCATGCCATCCCAGGTGAGAAAAATGCATCCTGAATCAAGTCTGAGGGCTAAAACCTCTGTTTCGGGTTTTACCACATTGAGCCCAGAACGTAAGGTCCGGACCTGAAATTTGGAGCCAAAATTGAAATTTTCAGTTTGGCTGAAATTGCATGAAATATGTGTCCCCCGTGGAAGCCCATGCCATCCCAGGTGAGAAAAATGCATCCTGAATCAAGTCTGAGGGCTAAAACCTCTGTTTCGGGTTTTACTAGATTGAGCCCAGAACGTAAGGGCCGGACCTGAAATTTGGAGCCAAAATTGAAATTTTCACTTTGGCTGAAATTGCATGAAATATGTGTCCCCCGTGGAAGCCCATGCCATCCCAGGTGAGAAAAATGCATCCTGAATCAAGTCTGAGGGCTAAAACCTCTGTTTTGGGTTTTACCACATTGAGCCCAGAACGTAAGGGCCGGACCTGAAATTTGGAGCCAAAATTGAAATTTTCACTTTGGCTGAAATTGCATGAAATATGTGTCCCCCGTGGAAGCCCATGCCATCCCAGGTGAGAAAAATGCATCCTGAATCAAGTCTGAGGGCTAAAACCTCTGTTTCGGGTTTTACCACATTGAGCCCAGAACGTAAGGTCCGGACCTGAAATTTGGAGCCAAAATTGAAATTTTCAGTTTGGCTGAAATTGCATGAAATATGTGTCCCCTGTGGAAGCCCATGCCATCCCAGGTGAGAAAAATGCATCCTGGATCAAGTCTGAGGGCTAAATCCTCTGTTCCGGGTTTTACCACATTGAGCCCAGAACGTAAGGGCCGGACCTGAAATTTGGAGCCAAAATTGAAATTTTCACTTTGGCTGAAATTGCATGAAATATGTGTCCCCCGTGGAAGCCCATGCCATCCCAGGTGAGAAAAATGCATCCTGAATCAAGTCTGAGGGCTAAAACCTCTGTTTCGGGTTTTACTAGATTGAGCCCAGAACGTAAGGGCCGGACCTGAAATTTTGAGCCCAAATTGAAATTTTCACTTTGGCTGAAATTGCATGAAATATGTGTCCCCCGTGGAAGCCCATGCCATCCCAGGTGAGAAAAATGCATCCTGAATCAAGTCTGAGTGCTAAAACCTCTGTTTCGGGTTTTACCAGATTGAGCCCAGAACGTAAGGGCCGGACCTGAAATTTGGATCCAAAATTGAAATTTTCACTTTGGCTGAAATTGCATGAAATATGTGTCCCCCATGAAAGCCCATGCCATCCCAGGTGAGAAAAATGCATCCTGAATCAAGTCTGAGGGCTAAAACCTCTGTTTCGGGTTTTACCACATTGAGCCCAGAACGTAAGGTCCGGACCTGAAATTTGGAGCCCAAATTGAAATTTTCACTTTGGCTTTAATTGCATGAAATATATGTCCCCTGTGGAAGCCCATGCCATCCCAGGTGAGAAAAATGCATCCTGAATCAAGTCTGAGGGCTAAAACCTCTGTTTCGGGTTTTACCACATTGAGCCCAGAACGTAAGGGCCGACCCTGAAATTTGGAGCCCAAATTGAAATTTTCACTTTGGCTGAAATTGCATGAAATATGTGTCCCCCGTGGAAGCCCATGCCATCCCAGGTGAGAAAAATGCATCCTGAATGAAGTCTGAGGGCTAAAACCTCTGTTTCGGGTTTTACCACATTGAGCCCAGAATGTAAGGGCCAGACCTGAAATTTGGACCCAAAATTGAAATTTTCACTTTGGCTGAAATTGCATGAAATATGTGTCCCCCGTGGAAGCCCATGCCATCCCAGGTGAGAAAAATGCATGCCGAATAAAGTTTGAGGGCTAAAACCTCTGTTTCGGGTTTTACCACATTGAGCCCAGAACGTAAGGGCCGGACCTGAAATTTGGAGCCAAAATTGAAATTTTCACTTTTGCTGAAATTGCATGAAATATGTGTCCCCCGTGGAAGCCCATGCCATCCCAGGTGAGAAAAATGCATCCTGAATCAAGTCTGAGGACGAAAACCTCTGTTTCGGGTTTTACTAGATTGAGCCCAGAACGTAAGGGCCGGACCTGAAATTTGGAGCCATAATTGAAATTTTCACTTTGGCTGAAATTAAATGAAATATGTGTCCCCCGTGGAAGCCCATGCCATCCCAGGTGAGAAAAATGCATCCTGAATCAAGTCTGAGGGCTAAAACCTCTGTTTTGGGTTTTACCACATTGAGCCCAGAACGTGAGGTCCGGACCTGAAATTTGGAGCCAAAATTGAAATTTTCACTTTGGCTTTAATTGCATGAAATATGTGTCCCCTGTGGAAGCCCATGCCATCCCAGGTGAGAAAAATGCATGCCGAATAAAGTTTGAGGGCTAAAACCTCTGTTTCGGGTTTTACCACATTGAGCCCAGAACGTAAGGGCCGGACCTGAAATTTGGAGCCAAAATTGAAATTTTCACTTTGGCTGAAATTGCATGAAATATGTGTCCCCCGTGGAAGCCCATGCCATCCCAGGTGAGAAAAATGCATCCTGAATCAAGTCTGAGGACGAAAACCTCTGTTTCGGGTTTTACCACATTGAGCCCAGAACGTAAGGGCCGGACCTGAAATTTGGAGCCAAAATTGAAATTTTCACTTTGGCTGAAATTGCATGAAATATGTGTCCCCCGTGGAAGCCCATGCCATCCCAGGTGAGAAAAATGCATCCTGAATCAAGTCTGAGGGCTAAAACCTCTGTTTTGGGTTTTACCACATTGAGCCCAGAACGTAAGGGCCGGACCTGAAATTTGGAGCCAAAATTGAAATTTTCACTTTGGCTGAAATTGCATGAAATATGTGTCCCCCGTGGAAGCCCATGCCATCCCAGGTGAGAAAAATGCATCCTGAATCAAGTCTGAGGGCTAAAACCTCTGTTTCAGGTTTTACCAGATTGAGCCCAGAACGTAAGGGCCGGACCTGAAATTTGGAGCCCAAATTGAAATTTTCAGTTTGGCTGAAATTGCATGAAATATGTGTCCCCTGTGGAAGCCCATGCCATCCCAGGTGAGAAAAATGCATGCCGAATAAAGTCTGAGGGCTAAAACCTCTGTTTCGGGTTTTACCACATTGAGCCCAGAACGTAAGGGCCGGACCTGAAATTTGGAGCCAAAATTGAAATTTTCACTTTGGCTGAAATTGCATGAAATATGTGTCCCCCGTGGAAGCCCATGCCATCCCAGGTTAGAAAAATGCATCCTGAATCAAGTCTGAGGACGAAAACCTCTGTTTCGGATTTTACTAGATTGAGCCCAGAACGTAAGGGCCGGACCTGAAATTTGGAGCCAAAATTGAAATTTTCACTTTGGCTGAAATTAAATGAAATATGTGTCCCCCGTGGAAGCCCATGCCATCCCAGGTGAGAAAAATGCATCCTGAATCAAGTTTGAGGGCGAAAACCTCTGTTTCGGGTTTTACCACATTGAGCCCAGAACGTAAGGGCCGGACCTGAAATTTGGAGCCAAAATTGAAATTTTCACTTTGGCTTTAATTGCATGAAATATGTGTCCCCTGTGGAAGCCCATGCCATCCCAGGTGAGAAAAATGCATGCCGAATAAGGTTTGAGGGCTAAAACCTCTGTTTCGGGTTTTACCATATTGAGCCCAGAACGTAAGGGCCGGACCTGAAATTTGGAGCCAAAATTGAAATTTTCACTTTGGCTGAAATTGCATGAAATATGTGTCCCCCGTGGAAGCCCATGCCATCCCAGGTGAGAAAAAAGCATCCTGAATCAAGTCTGAGGACGAAAACCTCTGTTTCGGGTTTTACTAGATTGAGCCCAGAACGTAAGGGCCGGACCTGAAATTTGGAGCCAAAATTGAAATTTTCACTTTTGCTGAAATTGCATGAAATATGTGTCCCCCGTGGAAGCCCATGCCATCCCAGGTGAGAAAAATGCATCCTGAATCAAGTCTGAGGGCTAAAACCTCTGTTTCGGGTTTTACCACATTGAGCCCAGAACGTAAGGGCCAGACCTGAAATTTGGAGCCAAAATTGAAATTTGCAGTTTGGCTGAAATTGCATGAAACATGTGTCCCCCGTGGAAGCCCATGCCATCCCAGGTGAGAAAAATGCATCCTGAATCAAGTCTGAGGGCTAAAACCTCTGTTTTGGGTTTTACCACATTGAGTCCAGAACGTAAGGGCCGGACCTGAAATTTGGAGCCAAAATTGAAATTTTCACTTTGGCTGAAATTGCATGAAATATGTGTCCCCTGTGGAAGCCCATGCCATCCCAGGTGAGAAAAATGCATCCTGGATCAAGTCTGAGGGCTAAATCCTCTGTTCCGGGTTTTACCACATTGAGCCCAGAACGTAAGGGCCGGACCTGAAATTTGGAGCCAAAATTGAAATTTTCACTTTGGCTGAAATTGCATGAAATATGTGTCCCCCGTGGAAGCCCATGCCATCCCAGGTGAGAAAAATGCATCCTGAATCAAGTCTGAGGGCTAAAACCTCTGTTTCGGGTTTTACTAGATTGAGCCCAGAACGTAAGGGCCGGACCTGAAATTTTGAGCCAAAATTGAAATTTTCACTTTGGCTGAAATTGCATGAAATATGTGTCCCCCGTGGAAGCCCATGCCATCCCAGGTGAGAAAAATGCATCCTGAATCAAGTCTGAGTGCTAAAACCTCTGTTTCGGGTTTTACCAGATTGAGCCCAGAACGTAAGGGCCGGACCTGAAATTTGGAGCCAAAATTGAAATTTTCACTTTGGCTGAAATTGCATGAAATATGTGTCCCCCATGAAAGCCCATGCCATCCCAGGTGAGAAAAATGCATCCTGAATCAAGTCTGAGGGCTAAATCCTCTGTTTCGGGTTTTACCACATTGAGCCCAGAACGTAAGGTCCGGACCTGAAATTTGGAGCCCAAATTGAAATTTTCACTTTGGCTTTAATTGCATGAAATATGTGTCCCCTGTGGAAGCCCATGCCATCCCAGGTGAGAAAAATGCATGCCGAATAAAGTTTGAGGGCTAAAACCTCTGTTTCGGGTTTTACCACATTGAGCCCAGAACGTAAGGGCCGGACCTGAAATTTGGAGCCAAAATTGAAATTTTCACTTTTGCTGAAATTGCATGAAATATGTGTCCCCCGTGGAAGCCCATGCCATCCCAGGTGAGAAAAATGCATCCTGAATCAAGTCTGAGGACGAAAACCTCTGTTTCGGGTTTTACTAGATTGAGCCCAGAACGTAAGGGCCGGACCTGAAATTTGGAGCCAAAATTGAAATTTTCACTTTGGCTGAAATTAAATGAAATATGTGTCCCCCGTGGAAGCCCATGCCATCCCAGGTGAGAAAAATGCAGCCTGAATCAAGTTTGAGGGCTTAAACCTCTGTTTCGGGTTTTACCACATTGAGCCCAGAACGTAAGGTCCGGACCTGAAATTTGGAGCCAAAATTGAAATTTTCACTTTGGCTTTAATTGCATGAAATATGTGTCCCCTGTGGAAGCCCATGCCATCCCAGGTGAGAAAAATGCATGCCGAATAAAGTTTGAGGGCTAAAACCTCTGTTTCGGGTTTTACCACATTGAGCCCAGAACGTAAGGGCCGGACCTGAAATTTGGAGCCAAAATTGAAATTTTCACTTTGGCTGAAATTGCATGAAATATGTGTCCCCCGTGGAAGCCCATGCCATCCCAGGTGAGAAAAAAGCATCCTGAATCAAGTCTGAGGACGAAAACCTCTGTTTCGGGTTTTACTAGATTGAGCCCAGAACGTAAGGGCCGGACCTGAAATTTGGAGCCAAAATTGAAATTTTCACTTTGGCTGAAATTGCATGAAATATGTGTCCCCCGTGGAAGCCCATGCCATCCCAGGTGAGAAAAATGCATGCTGAATCAAGTCTGAGGGCTAAATCCTCTGTTTCGGGTTTTACCACATTGAGCCCAGAACGTAAGGGCCGGACCTGAAATTTGGAGCCAAAATTGAAATTTTCACTTTGGCTGAAATTAAATGAAATATGTGTCCCCCGTGGAAGCCCATGCCATCCCATGTGAGAAAAATACATCCTGAATCAAGTCTGAGGGCGAAAACCTCTGTTTCGGGTTTTACCACATTGAGCCCAGAACGTAAGGGCCGACCCTGAAATTTGGAGCCAAAATTGAAATTTTCACTTTGGCTGAAATTAAATGAAATATGTGTCCCCCGTGGAAGCCCATGCCATCCCAGGTGAGAAAAATGCATCCTGAATCAAGTCTGAGGGCTAAAACCTCTGTTTTGGGTTTTACCACATTGAGCCCAGAACGTAAGGGCCAGACCTGAAATTTGGAGCCAAAATTGAAATTTTCACTTTGGCTTTAATTGCATGAAATATGTGTCCCCTGTGGAAGCCCATGCCATCCCAGGTGAGAAAAATGCATGCCGAATAAAGTTTGAGGGCTAAAACCTCTGTTTCGGGTTTTACCACATTGAGCCCAGAACGTAAGGGCCGGACCTGAAATTTGGAGCCAAAATTGAAATTTTCACTTTGGCTGAAATTGCATGAAATATGTGTCCCCCGTGGAAGCCCATGCCATCCCAGGTGAGAAAAATGCATCCTGAATCAAGTCTGAGGACGAAAACCTCTGTTTCGGGTTCTACCAGATTGAGCCCAGAACGTAAGGGCCGGACCTGAAATTTGGAGCCAAAATTGAAATTTTCACTTTGGCTGAAATTGCATGAAATATGTGTCCCCCGTGGAAGCCCATGCCATCCCAGGTGAGAAAAATGCATCCTGAATCAAGTCTGAGGGCTAAAACCTCTGTTTCGGGTTTTACTAGATTGAGCCCAGAACGTAAGGGCCGGACCTGAAATTTGGAGCCAAAATTGAAATTTTCACTTTGGCTGAAATTGCATGAAATATGTGTCCCCCGTGGAAGCCCATGCCATCCCAGGTGAGAAAAATGCATCCTGAATCAAGTCTGAGTGCTAAAACCTCTGTTTCGGGTTTTACCAGATTGAGCCCAGAACGTAAGGGCCGGACCTGAAATTTGGAGCCAAAATTGAAATTTTAACTTTGGCTGAAATTGCATGAAATATGTGTCCCCCATGAAAGCCCATGCCATCCCAGGTGAGAAAAATGCATCCTGAATCAAGTCTGAGGGCTAAAACCTCTGTTTTGGGTTTTACCACATTGAGCCCAGAACGTAAGGGCCGGACCTGAAATTTGGAGCCAAAATTGAAATTTTCACTTTGGCTTTAATTGCATGAAATATGTGTCCCCTGTGGAAGCCCATGCCATCCCAGGTGAGAAAAATGCATGCCGAATCAAGTTTGAGGGCTTAAACCTCTGTTTCGGGTTTTACCACATTGAGCCCAGAACGTAAGGGCCGGACCTGAAATTTGGAGCCAAAATTGAAATTTTCAGTTTGGCTGAAATTGCATGAAATATGTGTCCCCAGTGGAAGCCCATGCCATCCCAGGTGAGAAAAATGCATCCTGAATCAAGTCTGAGGACGAAAACCTCTGTTTCGGGTTCTACCAGATTGAGCCCAGAACGTAAGGGCCGGACCTGAAATTTGGAGCCCAAATTGAAATTTTCAGTTTGGCTGAAATTGCATGAAATATGTGTCCCCCGTGGAAGCCCATGCCATCCCAGGTGAGAAAAATGCATCCTGAATCAAGTCTGAGGGCTAAAACCTCTGTTTCGGGTTTTACCACATTGAGCCCAGAACGTAAGGTCCGGACCTGAAATTTGGAGCCAAAATTGAAATTTTCAGTTTGGCTGAAATTGCATGAAATATGTGTCCCCCGTGGAAGCCCATGCCATCCCAGGTGAGAAAAATGCATCCTGAATCAAGTCTGAGGGCTAAAACCTCTGTTTCGGGTTTTACTAGATTGAGCCCAGAACGTAAGGGCCGGACCTGAAATTTGGAGCCAAAATTGAAATTTTCACTTTGGCTGAAATTGCATGAAATATGTGTCCCCCGTGGAAGCCCATGCCATCCCAGGTGAGAAAAATGCATCCTGAATCAAGTCTGAGGGCTAAAACCTCTGTTTCAGGTTTTACCACATTGAGCCCAGAACGTAAGGGCCGGACCTGAAATTTGGAGCCAAAATTGAAATTTTCACTTTGGCTGAAATTGCATGAAATATGTGTCCCCCGTGGAAGCCCATGCCATCCCAGGTGAGAAAAATGCATCCTGAATCAAGTCTGAGGGCTAAAACCTCTGTTTCGGGTTTTACCACATTGAGCCCAGAACGTAAGGTCCGGACCTGAAATTTGGAGCCAAAATTGAAATTTTCAGTTTGGCTGAAATTGCATGAAATATGTGTCCCCTGTGGAAGCCCATGCCATCCCAGGTGAGAAAAATGCATCCTGGATCAAGTCTGAGGGCTAAATCCTCTGTTCCGGGTTTTACCACATTGAGCCCAGAACGTAAGGGCCGGACCTGAAATTTGGAGCCAAAATTGAAATTTTCACTTTGGCTGAAATTGCATGAAATATGTGTCCCCCGTGGAAGCCCATGCCATCCCAGGTGAGAAAAATGCATCCTGAATCAAGTCTGAGGGCTAAAACCTCTGTTTCGGGTTTTACTAGATTGAGCCCAGAACGTAAGGGCCGGACCTGAAATTTGGAGCCAAAATTGAAATTTTCACTTTGGCTGAAATTGCATGAAATATGTGTCCCCCGTGGAAGCCCATGCCATCCCAGGTGAGAAAAATGCATCCTGAATCAAGTCTGAGTGCTAAAACCTCTGTTTCGGGTTTTACCAGATTGAGCCCAGAACGTAAGGGCCGGACCTGAAATTTGGATCCAAAATTGAAATTTTCACTTTGGCTGAAATTGCATGAAATATGTGTCCCCCATGAAAGCCCATGCCATCCCAGGTGAGAAAAATGCATCCTGAATCAAGTCTGAGGGCTAAAACCTCTGTTTCGGGTTTTACCACATTGAGCCCAGAACGTAAGGTCCGGACCTGAAATTTGGAGCCCAAATTGAAATTTTCACTTTGGCTTTAATTGCATGAAATATATGTCCCCTGTGGAAGCCCATGCCATCCCAGGTGAGAAAAATGCATGCCGAATAAAGTTTGAGGGCTAAAACCTCTGTTTCGGGTTTTACCACATTGAGCCCAGAACGTAAGGGCCGGACCTGAAATTTGGAGCCAAAATTGAAATTTTCACTTTGGCTGAAATTGCATGAAATATGTGTCCCCCGTGGAAGCCCATGCCATCCCAGGTGAGAAAAATGCATCCTGAATCAAGTCTGAGGACGAAAACCTCTGTTTCGGGTTTTACTAGATTGAGCCCAGAACGTAAGGGCCGGACCTGAAATATGGAGCCAAAATTGAAATTTTCACTTTGGCTGAAATTAACTGAAATATGTGTCCCCTGTGGAAGCCCATGCCATCCCAGGTGAGAAAAATGCATCCTGAATGAAGTCTGAGGGCTAAAACCTCTGTTTCGGGTTTTACCACATTGAGCCCAGAACGTAAGGGCCAGACCTGAAATTTGGACCCAAAATTGAAATTTTCACTTTGGCTGAAATTGCATGAAATATGTGTCCCCCGTGGAAGCCCATGCCATCCCAGGTGAGAAAAATGCATCCTGAATCAAGTCTGAGGGCTAAAACCTCTGTTTTGGGTTTTACCACATTGAGTCCAGAACGTAAGGGCCGGACCTGAAATTTGGAGCCAAAATTGAAATTTTCACTTTGGCTGAAATTGCATGAAATATGTGTCCCCCGTGGAAGCCCATGCCATCCCAGGTGAGAAAAATGCATCCTGAATCAAGTCTGAGGGCTAAAACCTCTGTTTTGGGTTTTACCACATTGAGTCCAGAACGTAAGGGCCGGACCTGAAATTTGGAGCCAAAATTGAAATTTTCACTTTGGCTGAAATTGCATGAAATATGTGTCCCCCGTGGAAGCCCATGCCATCCCAGGTGAGAAAAATGCATCCTGAATCAAGTCTGAGGGCTAAAACCTCTGTTTTGGGTTTTACCACATTGAGCCCAGAACGTAAGGGCCGGACCTGAAATTTGGAGCCAAAATTGAAATTTTCACTTTGGCTGAAATCTCATGAAATATGTGTCCCCCGTGGAAGCCCATGCCATCCCAGGTGAGAAAAATGCATCCTGAATCAAGTCTGAGGGCTAAAACCTCTGTTTCGGGTTTTACCACATTGAGCCCAGAACGTAAGTCCGGACCTGAAATTTGGAGCCAAAATTGAAATTTTCAGTTTGGCTGAAATTGCATGAAATATGTGTCCCCTGTGGAAGCCCATGCCATCCCAGGTGAGAAAAATGCATCCTGGATCAAGTCTGAGGGCTAAATCCTCTGTTCCGGGTTTTACCACATTGAGCCCAGAACGTAAGGGCCGGACCTGAAATTTGGAGCCAAAATTGAAATTTTCACTTTGGCTGAAATTGCATGAAATATGTGTCCCCCGTGGAAGCCCATGCCATCCCAGGTGAGAAAAATGCATCCTGAATCAAGTCTGAGGGCTAAAACCTCTGTTTCGGGTTTTACTAGATTGAGCCCAGAACGTAAGGGCCGGACCTGAAATTTGGAGCCAAAATTGAAATTTTCACTTTGGCTGAAATTGCATGAAATATGTGTCCCCCGTGGAAGCCCATGCCATCCCAGGTGAGAAAAATGCATCCTGAATCAAGTCTGAGGGCTAAATCCTCTGTTTTGGGTTTTACCACATTGAGCCCAGAACGTAAGGTCCGGACCTGAAATTTGGAGCCCAAATTGAAATTTTCACTTTGGCTTTAATTGCATGAAATATGTGTCCCCTGTGGAAGCCCATGCCATCCCAGGTGAGAAAAATGCATGCCGAATAAAGTTTGAGGGCTAAAACCTCTGTTTCGGGTATTACCACATTGAGCCCAGAACGTAAGGGCCGGACCTGAAATTTGGAGCCAAAATTGAAATTTTCACTTTTGCTGAAATTGCATGAAATATGTGTCCCCCGTGGAAGCCCATGCCATCCCAGGTGAGAAAAATGCATCCTGAATCAAGTCTGAGGACGAAAACCTCTGTTTCGGGTTTTACTAGATTGAGCCCAGAACGTAAGGGCCGGACCTGAAATTTGGAGCCAAAATTGAAATTTTCACTTTGGCTGAAATTAAATGAAATATGTGTCCCCCGTGGAAGCCCATGCCATCCCAGGTGAGAAAAAAGCATCCTGAATCAAGTCTGAGGGCTAAAACCTCTGTTTTGGGTTTTACCACATTGAGCCCAGAACGTGAGGTCCGGACCTGAAATTTGGAGCCAAAATTGAAATTTTCAGTTTGGCATAAATTAGATGAAATATGTGTCCCCCGTGGAAGCCCATGCCATCCCAGGTGAGAAAAATGCATCCTGAATCAAGTCTGGGGGCTAAATCCTCTGTTTCGGGTTTTACCACATTGAGCCCAGAACGTAAGGTCCGGACCTGAAATTTGGAGCCAAAATTGAAGTTTTCAGTTTGGCTTTAATTGCATGAAATATGTGTCCCCCGTGGAAGCCCATGCCATCCCAGGTGAGAAAAATGCATGCCGAATAAAGTTTGAGGGCTAAAACCTCTGTTCCAGGTTTTACCACATTGAGCCCAGAACGTAAGGGCCGGACCTGAAATTTGGAGCCAAAATTGAAATTTTCACTTTGGCTGAAATTGCATGAAATATGTGTCCCCCGTGGAAGCCCATGCCATCCCAGGTGAGAAAAATGCATCCTGAATCAAGTCTGAGGGCTAAAACCTCTGTTTCGGGTTTTACCACATTGAGCTCAGAACGTAAGGGCCGGACCTGAAATTTGGAGCCAAAATTGAAATTTTCAGTTTGGCTGAAATTGCATCAAATATGTGTCCCCCTTGGAAGCCCATGCCATCCCAGGTGAGAAAAATGCATCCTGAATCAAGTCTGAGGGCTAAATCCTCTGTTTTGGGTTTTACCACATTGAGCTCAGAACGTAAGGGCCGGACCTGAAATTTGGAGCCAAAATTGAAATTTTCAGTTTGGCTGAAATTGCATGAAATATGTGTCCCCCGTGGAAGCCCATGCCATCCCAGGTGAGAAAAATGCATCCTGAATCAAGTCTGAGGGCTAAATCCTCTGTTTCTGGTTTTACCACATTGAGCCCAGAACGTAAGGGCCGGACCTGAAATTTGGAGCCAAAATTGAAATTTTCACTTTGGCTGAAATTGCATGAAATATGTGTCCCCCGTGGAAGCCCATGCCATCCCAGGTGAGAAAAATGCATCCTGAATAAAGTCTGAGGGCGAAAACCTCTGTTTCGGTTTTACCACATTGAGCCCAGAACGTAAGGGCCGGACCTGAAATTTGGAGCCAAAATTGAAATTTTCAGTTTGGCTGAAATTAGATGAAATATGTGTCCCCCGTGGAAGCCCATGCCATCCCAGGTGAGAATAATGCATCCTGAATCAATTCTGGGGGCTAAATCCTCTGTTTCGGGTTTTACCAGATTGAGCCCAGAACGTAAGGTCCGGACCTGAAATTTGGAGCCAAAATTGAAGTTTTCAGTTTGGCTTTAATTGCATGAAATATGTGTCCCCCGTGGAAGCCCATGCCATCCCAGGTGAGAAAAATGCATGCCGAATAAAGTTTGAGGGCTAAAACCTCTGTTTCGGGTTTTACCACATTGAGCCCAGAACGTAAGGTCCGGACCTGAAATTTGGAGCCAAAATTGAAATTTTCAGTTTGGCTGAAATTGCATGAAATATGTGTCCCCCGTGGAAGCCCATGCCATCCCAGGTGAGAAAAATGCATCCTGAATAAAGTCTGAGGGCGAAAACCTCTGTTTCGGTTTTACCACATTGAGCCCAGAACGTAAGGGCCGGACCTGAAATTTGGAGCCAAAATTGAAATTTTCAGTTTGGCTGAAATTAGATGAAATATGTGTCCCCCGTGGAAGCCCATGCCATCCCAGGTGAGAAAAATGCATCCTGAATCAAGTCTGAGGGCTAAATCCTCTGTTTCGGGTTTTACCACATTGAGCTCTGAACGTAAGGGCCGGACCTGAAATTTGGAGCCAAAATTGAAATTCTCAGTTTGGCTAAAATTGCATGAAATACGTGTCCCCCGTGGAAGCCCATGCCATCCCAGGTGAGAAAAATGCATCCTGAATCAAGTCTGAGGGCTAAATCCTCTGTTTCGGGTTTTACCACATTGAGCCCAGAACGTAAGGGCCGGACCTGAAATTTGGAGCCAAAATTGAAATTTTCACTTTGGCTGAAATTGCATGAAATATGTGTCCCCCGTGGAAGCCCATGCCATCCCAGGTGAGAAAAATGCATTCTGAATCAAGTCTGAGGGCTAAAACCTCTGTTTCGGGTTTTACCACATTGAGCCCAGAACGTAAGGGCCGGACCTGAAATTTGGAGCCAAAATTAAAATTTTCACTTTGGCTGAAATTGCATGAAATATGTGTCCCCCGTGGAAGCCCATGCCATCCCAGGTGAGAAAAATGCATGCCGAATAAAGTTTGAGGGCTAAAACCTCTGTTTCGGTTTTTACCACATTGAGCCCAGAACGTAAGGGCCGGACCTGAAATTTGGAGCCAAAATTAAAATTTTCAGTTTGGCTGAAATTGCATGAATTATGTGTCCCCCGTGGAAGCCCATGCCATCCCAGGTGAGAAAAATGCATCCTGAATCAAGTCTGAGGGCTAAATCCTCTGTTTCGGGTTTTACCACATTGAGCCCAGAACGTAAGGTCCGGACCTGAAATTTGGAGCCAAAATTGAAATTTTCACTTTGGCTGAAATTGCATGAAATATGTGTCCCCCGTGGAAGCCCATGCCATCCCAGGTGAGAAAAATGCATCCTGAATCAAGTCTCAGGGCTAAATCCTCTGTTTTGGGTTTTACCACATTGAGCACAGAACGTAAGGTCCGGACCTCAAATTTGGAGCCAAAATTAAAATTTTCACTTTGGCTGAAATTGCATGAAATATGTGTCCCCCGTGGAAGCCCATGCCATCCCAGGTGAGAAAAATGCATCCTGAATCAAGTCTGAGGGCTAAAACCTCTGTTTCGGGTTTTACCACATTGAGCCCAGAACGTAAGGGCCGGACCTGAAATTTGGAGCCAAAATTGAAATTTTCACTTTGGCTGAAATTGCATGAATTATGTGTACCCCGTGGAAGCCCATGCCATCCCAGGTGAGAAAAATGCATCCTGAATCAAGTCTGAGGGCTAAATCCTCTGTTTTGGGTTTTACCACATTGAGCCCAGAACGTAAGGTCCGGACCTGAAATTTGGCGCCGAAATTGAAATTTTCACTTTGGCTGAAATTGCATGAAATATGTGTCCCCCTTGGAAGCCCATGCCATCCCAGGTGAGAAAAATGCATCCTGAATCAAGTCTGAGGGCTAAATCCTCTGTTTCGGGTTTTACCACATTGAGCCCAGAACGTAAGGGCCGGACCTGAAATTTGGAGCCAAAATTGAAATTTTCACTTTGGCTGAAATTGCATGAAATATGTGTCCCCCGTGGAAGCCCATGCCATCCCAGGTGAGAAAAATGCATCCTGAATCAAGTCTGAGGGCTAAAACCTCTGTTTCAGGTTTTACCAGATTGAGCCCAGAACGTAAGGGCCGGACCTGAAATTTGGAGCCCAAATTGAAATTTTCAGTTTGGCTGAAATTGCATGACATATGTGTCCCCTGTGGAAGCCCATGCCATCCCAGGTGAGAAAAATGCATGCCGAATCAAGTCTGAGGGCTAAAACCTCTGTTTCGGGTTTTACCAGATTGAGCCCAGAACGTAAGGTCCGGACCTGAAATTTGGAGCCAAAATTGAAATTTTCAGTTTGGCTGAAATTGCATGAAATATGTGTCCCCCGTGGAAGCCCATGCCATCCCAGGTGAGAAAAATGCATCCTGAATCAAGTCTGAGGGCTAAAACCTCTGTTTCGGGTTTTACTAGATTGAGCCCAGAACGTAAGGGCCGGACCTGAAATTTGGAGCCAAAATTGAAATTTTCACTTTGGCTGAAATTGCATGAAATATGTGTCCCCCGTGGAAGCCCATGCCATCCCAGGTGAGAAAAATGCATCCTGAATCAAGTCTGAGGGCTAAAACCTCTGTTTTGGGTTTTACCACATTGAGCCCAGAACGTAAGGTCCGGACCTGAAATTTGGAGCCAAAATTGAAATTTTCACTTTGGCTGAAATTGCATGAAATATGTGTCCCCCGTGGAAGCCCATGCCATCCCAGGTGAGAAAAATGCATCCTGAATCAAGTCTGAGGGCTAAAACCTCTGTTTCGGGTTTTACCACATTGAGCCCAGAACGTAAGGTCCGAACCTGAAATTTGGAGCCAAAATTGAAATTTTCAGTTTGGCTGAAATTGCATGAAATATGTGTCCCCTGTGGAAGCCCATGCCATCCCAGGTGAGAAAAATGCATCCTGGATCAAGTCTGAGGGCTAAATCCTCTGTTCCGGGTTTTACCACATTGAGCCCAGAACGTAAGGGCCGGACCTGAAATTTGGAGCCAAAATTGAAATTTTCACTTTGGCTGAAATTGCATGAAATATGTGTCCCCCGTGGAAGCCCATGCCATCCCAGGTGAGAAAAATGCATCCTGAATCAAGTCTGAGGGCTAAAACCTCTGTTTCGGGTTTTACTAGATTGAGCCCAGAACGTAAGGGCCGGACCTGAAATTTGGAGCCAAAATTGAAATTTTCACTTTGGCTGAAATTGCATGAAATATGTGTCCCCCGTGGAAGCCCATGCCATCCCAGGTGAGAAAAATGCATCCTGAATCAAGTCTGAGTGCTAAAACCTCTGTTTCGGGTTTTACCAGATTGAGCCCAGAACGTAAGGGCCGGACCTGAAATTTGGAGCCAAAATTGAAATTTTCACTTTGGCTGAAATTGCATGAAATATGTGTCCCCCATGAAAGCCCATGCCATCCCAGGTGAGAAAAATGCATCCTGAATCAAGTCTGAGGGCTAAAACCTCTGTTTTGTGTTTTACCACATTGAGCCCAGAACGTAAGGGCCAGACCTGAAATTTGGAGCCAAAATTGAAATTTTCACTTTGGCTTTAATTGCATGAAATATGTGTCCCCTGTGGAAGCCCATGCCATCCCAGGTGAGAAAAATGCATGCCGAATAAAGTTTGAGGGCTAAAACCTCTGTTTCGGGTTTTACCACATTGAGCCCAGAACGTAAGGGCCGGACCTGAAATTTGGAGCCAAAATTGAAATTTTCAGTTTGGCTGAAATTGCATGAAATATGTGTCCCCAGTGGAAGCCCATGCCATCCCAGGTGAGAAAAATGCATCCTGAATCAAGTCTGAGGACGAAAACCTCTGTTTCGGGTTCTACCAGATTGAGCCCAGAACGTAAGGGCCGGACCTGAAATTTGGAGCCCAAATTGAAATTTTCAGTTTGGCTGAAATTGCATGAAATATGTGTCCCCCGTGGAAGCCCATGCCATCCCAGGTGAGAAAAATGCATCCTGAATCAAGTCTGAGGGCTAAAACCTCTGTTTCGGGTTTTACCA
The DNA here is from genome assembly GCF_033239565.1 of Halichoeres trimaculatus. Taxonomy (NCBI): domain Eukaryota; kingdom Metazoa; phylum Chordata; class Actinopteri; order Labriformes; family Labridae; genus Halichoeres; species Halichoeres trimaculatus. The sequence continues at coordinate 144,919 of NW_027437237.1, read as the reverse complement.
CATTGAGCCCAGAACGTAAGGTCCGGACCTGAAATTTGGAGCCAAAATTGAAATTTTCAGTTTGGCTGAAATTGCATGAAATATGTGTCCCCCGTGGAAGCCCATGCCATCCCAGGTGAGAAAAATGCATCCTGAATCAAGTCTGAGGGCTAAAACCTCTGTTTCGGGTTTTACTAGATTGAGCCCAGAACGTAAGGGCCGGACCTGAAATTTGGAGCCAAAATTGAAATTTTCACTTTGGCTGAAATTGCATGAAATATGTGTCCCCCGTGGAAGCCCATGCCATCCCAGGTGAGAAAAATGCATCCTGAATCAAGTCTGAGGGCTAAAACCTCTGTTTTGGGTTTTACCACATTGAGCCCAGAACGTAAGGGCCGGACCTGAAATTTGGAGCCAAAATTGAAATTTTCACTTTGGCTGAAATTGCATGAAATATGTGTCCCCCGTGGAAGCCCATGCCATCCCAGGTGAGAAAAATGCATCCTGAATCAAGTCTGAGGGCTAAAACCTCTGTTTCGGGTTTTACCACATTGAGCCCAGAACGTAAGGTCCGGACCTGAAATTTGGAGCCAAAATTGAAATTTTCAGTTTGGCTGAAATTGCATGAAATATGTGTCCCCTGTGGAAGCCCATGCCATCCCAGGTGAGAAAAATGCATCCTGGATCAAGTCTGAGGGCTAAATCCTCTGTTCCGGGTTTTACCACATTGAGCCCAGAACGTAAGGGCCGGACCTGAAATTTGGAGCCAAAATTGAAATTTTCACTTTGGCTGAAATTGCATGAAATATGTGTCCCCCGTGGAAGCCCATGCCATCCCAGGTGAGAAAAATGCATCCTGAATCAAGTCTGAGGGCTAAAACCTCTGTTTCGGGTTTTACCAGATTGAGCCCAGAACGTAAGGGCCGGACCTGAAATTTGGAGCCAAAATTGAAATTTTCACTTTGGCTGAAATTGCATGAAATATGTGTCCCCCATGAAAGCCCATGCCATCCCAGGTGAGAAAAATGCATCCTGAATCAAGTCTGAGGGCTAAAACCTCTGTTTTGTGTTTTACCACATTGAGCCCAGAACGTAAGGGCCAGACCTGAAATTTGGAGCCAAAATTGAAATTTTCACTTTGGCTTTAATTGCATGAAATATGTGTCCCCTGTGGAAGCCCATGCCATCCCAGGTGAGAAAAATGCATGCCGAATAAAGTTTGAGGGCTAAAACCTCTGTTTCGGGTTTTACCACATTGAGCCCAGAACGTAAGGGCCGGACCTGAAATTTGGAGCCAAAATTGAAATTTTCAGTTTGGCTGAAATTGCATGAAATATGTGTCCCCAGTGGAAGCCCATGCCATCCCAGGTGAGAAAAATGCATCCTGAATCAAGTCTGAGGACGAAAACCTCTGTTTCGGGTTCTACCAGATTGAGCCCAGAACGTAAGGGCCGGACCTGAAATTTGGAGCCCAAATTGAAATTTTCAGTTTGGCTGAAATTGCATGAAATATGTGTCCCCCGTGGAAGCCCATGCCATCCCAGGTGAGAAAAATGCATCCTGAATCAAGTCTGAGGGCTAAAACCTCTGTTTCGGGTTTTACCACATTGAGCCCAGAACGTAAGGTCCGGACCTGAAATTTGGAGCCAAAATTGAAATTTTCAGTTTGGCTGAAATTGCATGAAATATGTGTCCCCCGTGGAAGCCCATGCCATCCCAGGTGAGAAAAATGCATCCTGAATCAAGTCTGAGGGCTAAAACCTCTGTTTCGGGTTTTACTAGATTGAGCCCAGAACGTAAGGGCCGGACCTGAAATTTGGAGCCAAAATTGAAATTTTCACTTTGGCTGAAATTGCATGAAATATGTGTCCCCCGTGGAAGCCCATGCCATCCCAGGTGAGAAAAATGCATCCTGAATCAAGTCTGAGGGCTAAAACCTCTGTTTTGGGTTTTACCACATTGAGCCCAGAACGTAAGGGCCGGACCTGAAATTTGGAGCCAAAATTGAAATTTTCACTTTGGCTGAAATTGCATGAAATATGTGTCCCCCGTGGAAGCCCATGCCATCCCAGGTGAGAAAAATGCATCCTGAATCAAGTCTGAGGGCTAAAACCTCTGTTTCGGGTTTTACCACATTGAGCCCAGAACGTAAGGTCCGGACCTGAAATTTGGAGCCAAAATTGAAATTTTCAGTTTGGCTGAAATTGCATGAAATATGTGTCCCCTGTGGAAGCCCATGCCATCCCAGGTGAGAAAAATGCATCCTGGATCAAGTCTGAGGGCTAAATCCTCTGTTCCGGGTTTTACCACATTGAGCCCAGAACGTAAGGGCCGGACCTGAAATTTGGAGCCAAAATTGAAATTTTCACTTTGGCTGAAATTGCATGAAATATGTGTCCCCCGTGGAAGCCCATGCCATCCCAGGTGAGAAAAATGCATCCTGAATCAAGTCTGAGGGCTAAAACCTCTGTTTCGGGTTTTACTAGATTGAGCCCAGAACGTAAGGGCCGGACCTGAAATTTTGAGCCCAAATTGAAATTTTCACTTTGGCTGAAATTGCATGAAATATGTGTCCCCCGTGGAAGCCCATGCCATCCCAGGTGAGAAAAATGCATCCTGAATCAAGTCTGAGTGCTAAAACCTCTGTTTCGGGTTTTACCAGATTGAGCCCAGAACGTAAGGGCCGGACCTGAAATTTGGATCCAAAATTGAAATTTTCACTTTGGCTGAAATTGCATGAAATATGTGTCCCCCATGAAAGCCCATGCCATCCCAGGTGAGAAAAATGCATCCTGAATCAAGTCTGAGGGCTAAAACCTCTGTTTCGGGTTTTACCACATTGAGCCCAGAACGTAAGGGCCGACCCTGAAATTTGGAGCCCAAATTGAAATTTTCACTTTGGCTGAAATTGCATGAAATATGTGTCCCCCGTGGAAGCCCATGCCATCCCAGGTGAGAAAAATGCATCCTGAATCAAGTCTGAGGGCTAAAACCTCTGTTTCGGGTTTTACTAGATTGAGCCCAGAACGTAAGGGCCGGACCTGAAATTTTGAGCCCAAATTGAAATTTTCACTTTGGCTGAAATTGCATGAAATATGTGTCCCCCGTGGAAGCCCATGCCATCCCAGGTGAGAAAAATGCATCCTGAATCAAGTCTGAGTGCTAAAACCTCTGTTTCGGGTTTTACCAGATTGAGCCCAGAACGTAAGGGCCGGACCTGAAATTTGGATCCAAAATTGAAATTTTCACTTTGGCTGAAATTGCATGAAATATATGTCCCCTGTGGAAGCCCATGCCATCCCAGGTGAGAAAAATGCATGCCGAATAAAGTTTGAGGGCTAAAACCTCTGTTTCGGGTTTTACCACATTGAGCCCAGAACGTAAGGGCCGACCCTGAAATTTGGAGCCCAAATTGAAATTTTCACTTTGGCTGAAATTGCATGAAATATGTGTCCCCCGTGGAAGCCCATGCCATCCCAGGTGAGAAAAATGCATCCTGAATGAAGTCTGAGGGCTAAAACCTCTGTTTCGGGTTTTACCACATTGAGCCCAGAACGTAAGGGCCAGACCTGAAATTTGGACCCAAAATTGAAATTTTCACTTTGGCTGAAATTGCATGAAATATGTGTCCCCCGTGGAAGCCCATGCCATCCCAGGTGAGAAAAATGCATGCCGAATAAAGTTTGAGGGCTAAAACCTCTGTTTCGGGTATTACCACATTGAGCCCAGAACGTAAGGGCCGGACCTGAAATTTGGAGCCAAAATTGAAATTTTCACTTTTGCTGAAATTGCATGAAATATGTGTCCCCCGTGGAAGCCCATGCCATCCCAGGTGAGAAAAATGCATCCTGAATCAAGTCTGAGGACGAAAACCTCTGTTTCGGGTTTTACTAGATTGAGCCCAGAACGTAAGGGCCGGACCTGAAATTTGGAGCCAAAATTGAAATTTTCACTTTGGCTGAAATTAAATGAAATATGTGTCCCCCGTGGAAGCCCATGCCATCCCAGGTGAGAAAAATGCATCCTGAATCAAGTCTGAGGGCTAAAACCTCTGTTTTGGGTTTTACCACATTGAGCCCAGAACGTGAGGTCCGGACCTGAAATTTGGAGCCAAAATTGAAATTTTCACTTTGGCTTTAATTGCATGAAATATGTGTCCCCTGTGGAAGCCCATGCCATCCCAGGTGAGAAAAATGCATGCCGAATAAAGTTTGAGGGCTAAAACCTCTGTTTCGGGTTTTACCACATTGAGCCCAGAACGTAAGGGCCGGACCTGAAATTTGGAGCCAAAATTGAAATTTTCACTTTGGCTGAAATTGCATGAAATATGTGTCCCCCGTGGAAGCCCATGCCATCCCAGGTGAGAAAAATGCATCCTGAATCAAGTCTGAGGACGAAAACCTCTGTTTCGGGTTTTACCACATTGAGCCCAGAACGTAAGGGCCGGACCTGAAATTTGGAGCCAAAATTGAAATTTTCACTTTGGCTGAAATTGCATGAAATATGTGTCCCCCGTGGAAGCCCATGCCATCCCAGGTGAGAAAAATGCATCCTGAATCAAGTCTGAGGGCTAAAACCTCTGTTTTGGGTTTTACCACATTGAGCCCAGAACGTAAGGGCCGGACCTGAAATTTGGAGCCAAAATTGAAATTTTCACTTTGGCTGAAATTGCATGAAATATGTGTCCCCCGTGGAAGCCCATGCCATCCCAGGTGAGAAAAATGCATCCTGAATCAAGTCTGAGGGCTAAAACCTCTGTTTCAGGTTTTACCAGATTGAGCCCAGAACGTAAGGGCCGGACCTGAAATTTGGAGCCCAAATTGAAATTTTCAGTTTGGCTGAAATTGCATGAAATATGTGTCCCCTGTGGAAGCCCATGCCATCCCAGGTGAGAAAAATGCATGCCGAATAAAGTCTGAGGGCTAAAACCTCTGTTTCGGGTTTTACCACATTGAGCCCAGAACGTAAGGGCCGGACCTGAAATTTGGAGCCAAAATTGAAATTTTCACTTTGGCTGAAATTGCATGAAATATGTGTCCCCCGTGGAAGCCCATGCCATCCCAGGTTAGAAAAATGCATCCTGAATCAAGTCTGAGGACGAAAACCTCTGTTTCGGATTTTACTAGATTGAGCCCAGAACGTAAGGGCCGGACCTGAAATTTGGAGCCAAAATTGAAATTTTCACTTTGGCTGAAATTAAATGAAATATGTGTCCCCCGTGGAAGCCCATGCCATCCCAGGTGAGAAAAATGCATCCTGAATCAAGTTTGAGGGCTAAAACCTCTGTTTCGGGTTTTACCACATTGAGCCCAGAACGTAAGGTCCGGACCTGAAATTTGGAGCCAAAATTGAAATTTTCACTTTGGCTTTAATTGCATGAAATATGTGTCCCCTGTGGAAGCCCATGCCATCCCAGGTGAGAAAAATGCATGCCGAATAAAGTTTGAGGGCTAAAACCTCTGTTTCGGGTTTTACCACATTGAGCCCAGAACGTAAGGGCCGGACCTGAAATTTGGAGCCAAAATTGAAATTTTCACTTTGGCTGAAATTGCATGAAATATGTGTCCCCCGTGGAAGCCCATGCCATCCCAGGTGAGAAAAAAGCATCCTGAATCAAGTCTGAGGACGAAAACCTCTGTTTCGGGTTTTACTAGATTGAGCCCAGAACGTAAGGGCCGGACCTGAAATTTGGAGCCAAAATTGAAATTTTCACTTTTGCTGAAATTGCATGAAATATGTGTCCCCCGTGGAAGCCCATGCCATCCCAGGTGAGAAAAATGCATCCTGAATCAAGTCTGAGGGCTAAAACCTCTGTTTCGGGTTTTACCACATTGAGCCCAGAACGTAAGGGCCAGACCTGAAATTTGGAGCCAAAATTGAAATTTTCAGTTTGGCTGAAATTGCATGAAACATGTGTCCCCCGTGGAAGCCCATGCCATCCCAGGTGAGAAAAATGCATCCTGAATCAAGTCTGAGGGCTAAAACCTCTGTTTTGGGTTTTACCACATTGAGTCCAGAACGTAAGGGCCGGACCTGAAATTTGGAGCCAAAATTGAAATTTTCACTTTGGCTGAAATTGCATGAAATATGTGTCCCCTGTGGAAGCCCATGCCATCCCAGGTGAGAAAAATGCATCCTGGATCAAGTCTGAGGGCTAAATCCTCTGTTCCGGGTTTTACCACATTGAGCCCAGAACGTAAGGGCCGGACCTGAAATTTGGAGCCAAAATTGAAATTTTCACTTTGGCTGAAATTGCATGAAATATGTGTCCCCCGTGGAAGCCCATGCCATCCCAGGTGAGAAAAATGCATCCTGAATCAAGTCTGAGGGCTAAAACCTCTGTTTCGGGTTTTACTAGATTGAGCCCAGAACGTAAGGGCCGGACCTGAAATTTTGAGCCAAAATTGAAATTTTCACTTTGGCTGAAATTGCATGAAATATGTGTCCCCCGTGGAAGCCCATGCCATCCCAGGTGAGAAAAATGCATCCTGAATCAAGTCTGAGTGCTAAAACCTCTGTTTCGGGTTTTACCAGATTGAGCCCAGAACGTAAGGGCCGGACCTGAAATTTGGAGCCAAAATTGAAATTTTCACTTTTGCTGAAATTGCATGAAATATGTGTCCCCCATGAAAGCCCATGCCATCCCAGGTGAGAAAAATGCATCCTGAATCAAGTCTGAGGGCTAAATCCTCTGTTTCGGGTTTTACCACATTGAGCCCAGAACGTAAGGTCCGGACCTGAAATTTGGAGCCCAAATTGAAATTTTCACTTTGGCTTTAATTGCATGAAATATGTGTCCCCTGTGGAAGCCCATGCCATCCCAGGTGAGAAAAATGCATGCCGAATAAAGTTTGAGGGCTAAAACCTCTGTTTCGGGTTTTACCACATTGAGCCCAGAACGTAAGGGCCGGACCTGAAATTTGGAGCCAAAATTGAAATTTTCACTTTTGCTGAAATTGCATGAAATATGTGTCCCCCGTGGAAGCCCATGCCATCCCAGGTGAGAAAAATGCATCCTGAATCAAGTCTGAGGACGAAAACCTCTGTTTCGGGTTTTACTAGATTGAGCCCAGAACGTAAGGGCCGGACCTGAAATTTGGAGCCAAAATTGAAATTTTCACTTTGGCTGAAATTAAATGAAATATGTGTCCCCCGTGGAAGCCCATGCCATCCCAGGTGAGAAAAATGCAGCCTGAATCAAGTTTGAGGGCTAAAACCTCTTTTTCGGGTTTTACCACATTGAGCCCAGAACGTAAGGTCCGGACCTGAAATTTGGAGCCAAAATTGAAATTTTCACTTTGGCTTTAATTGCATGAAATATGTGTCCCCTGTGGAAGCCCATGCCATCCCAGGTGAGAAAAATGCATGCCGAATAAAGTTTGAGGGCTAAAACCTCTGTTTCGGGTTTTACCACATTGAGCCCAGAACGTAAGGGCCGGACCTGAAATTTGGAGCCAAAATTGAAATTTTCACTTTGGCTGAAATTGCATGAAATATGTGTCCCCCGTGGAAGCCCATGCCATCCCAGGTGAGAAAAAAGCATCCTGAATCAAGTCTGAGGACGAAAACCTCTGTTTCGGGTTTTACTAGATTGAGCCCAGAACGTAAGGGCCGGACCTGAAATTTGGAGCCAAAATTGAAATTTTCACTTTGGCTGAAATTGCATGAAATATGTGTCCCCCGTGGAAGCCCATGCCATCCCAGGTGAGAAAAATGCATGCTGAATCAAGTCTGAGGGCTAAATCCTCTGTTTCGGGTTTTACCACATTGAGCCCAGAACGTAAGGGCCGGACCTGAAATTTGGAGCCAAAATTGAAATTTTCACTTTGGCTGAAATTAAATGAAATATGTGTCCCCCGTGGAAGCCCATGCCATCCCATGTGAGAAAAATACATCCTGAATCAAGTCTGAGGGCGAAAACCTCTGTTTCGGGTTTTACCACATTGAGCCCAGAACGTAAGGGCCGACCCTGAAATTTGGAGCCAAAATTGAAATTTTCACTTTGGCTGAAATTAAATGAAATATGTGTCCCCCGTGGAAGCCCATGCCATCCCAGGTGAGAAAAATGCATCCTGAATCAAGTCTGAGGGCTAAAACCTCTGTTTTGGGTTTTACCACATTGAGCCCAGAACGTAAGGGCCGGACCTGAAATTTGGAGCCAAAATTGAAATTTTCACTTTGGCTGAAATTGCATGAAATATGTGTCCCCCGTGGAAGCCCATGCCATCCCAGGTGAGAAAAATGCATGCTGAATCAAGTCTGAGGCCTAAATCCTCTGTTTCGGGTTTTACCACATTGAGCCCAGAACGTAAGGGCCGGACCTGAAATTTGGAGCCAAAATTGAAATTTTCACTTTGGCTGAAATTGCATGAAATATGTGTCCCCCGTGGAAGCCCATGCCATCCCAGGTGAGAAAAATGCATCCTGAATCAAGTCTGAGGACGAAAACCTCTGTTTCGGGTTTTACTAGATTGAGCCCAGAACGTAAGGGCCGGACCTGAAATTTGGAGCCAAAATTGAAATTTTCACTTTGGCTGAAATTGCATGAAATATGTGTCCCCCGTGGAAGCCCATGCCATCCCAGGTGAGAAAAATGCATCCTGAATCAAGTCTGAGGGCTAAAACCTCTGTTTTGGGTTTTACCACATTGAGCCCAGAACGTAAGGGCCAGACCTGAAATTTGGAGCCAAAATTGAAATTTTCACTTTGGCTTTAATTGCATGAAATATGTGTCCCCTGTGGAAGCCCATGCCATCCCAGGTGAGAAAAATGCATGCCGAATAAAGTTTGAGGGCTAAAACCTCTGTTTCGGGTTTTACCACATTGAGCCCAGAACGTAAGGGCCGGACCTGAAATTTGGAGCCAAAATTGAAATTTTCACTTTGGCTGAAATTGCATGAAATATGTGTCCCCCGTGGAAGCCCATGCCATCCCAGGTGAGAAAAATGCATCCTGAATCAAGTCTGAGGACGAAAACCTCTGTTTCGGGTTCTACCAGATTGAGCCCAGAACGTAAGGGCCGGACCTGAAATTTGGAGCCAAAATTGAAATTTTCACTTTGGCTGAAATTGCATGAAATATGTGTCCCCCGTGGAAGCCCATGCCATCCCAGGTGAGAAAAATGCATCCTGAATCAAGTCTGAGGGCTAAAACCTCTGTTTCGGGTTTTACTAGATTGAGCCCAGAACGTAAGGGCCGGACCTGAAATTTGGAGCCAAAATTGAAATTTTCACTTTGGCTGAAATTGCATGAAATATGTGTCCCCCGTGGAAGCCCATGCCATCCCAGGTGAGAAAAATGCATCCTGAATCAAGTCTGAGTGCTAAAACCTCTGTTTCGGGTTTTACCAGATTGAGCCCAGAACGTAAGGGCCGGACCTGAAATTTGGAGCCAAAATTGAAATTTTAACTTTGGCTGAAATTGCATGAAATATGTGTCCCCCATGAAAGCCCATGCCATCCCAGGTGAGAAAAATGCATCCTGAATCAAGTCTGAGGGCTAAAACCTCTGTTTTGGGTTTTACCACATTGAGCCCAGAACGTAAGGGCCAGACCTGAAATTTGGAGCCAAAATTGAAATTTTCACTTTGGCTTTAATTGCATGAAATATGTGTCCCCTGTGGAAGCCCATGCCATCCCAGGTGAGAAAAATGCATGCCGAATAAAGTTTGAGGGCTAAAACCTCTGTTTCGGGTTTTACCACATTGAGCCCAGAACGTAAGGGCCGGACCTGAAATTTGGAGCCAAAATTGAAATTTTCAGTTTGGCTGAAATTGCATGAAATATGTGTCCCCAGTGGAAGCCCATGCCATCCCAGGTGAGAAAAATGCATCCTGAATCAAGTCTGAGGACGAAAACCTCTGTTTCGGGTTCTACCAGATTGAGCCCAGAACGTAAGGGCCGGACCTGGAATTTGGAGCCCAAATTGAAATTTTCAGTTTGGCTGAAATTGCATGAAATATGTGTCCCCCGTGGAAGCCCATGCCATCCCAGGTGAGAAAAATGCATCCTGAATCAAGTCTGAGGGCTAAAACCTCTGTTTCGGGTTTTACCACATTGAGCCCAGAACGTAAGGTCCGGACCTGAAATTTGGAGCCAAAATTGAAATTTTCAGTTTGGCTGAAATTGCATGAAATATGTGTCCCCCGTGGAAGCCCATGCCATCCCAGGTGAGAAAAATGCATCCTGAATCAAGTCTGAGGGCTAAAACCTCTGTTTCAGGTTTTACCACATTGAGCCCAGAACGTAAGGGCCGGACCTGAAATTTGGAGCCAAAATTGAAATTTTCACTTTGGCTGAAATTGCATGAAATATGTGTCCCCCGTGGAAGCCCATGCCATCCCAGGTGAGAAAAATGCATCCTGAATCAAGTCTGAGGGCTAAAACCTCTGTTTCAGGTTTTACCACATTGAGCCCAGAACGTAAGGGCCGGACCTGAAATTTGGAGCCAAAATTGAAATTTTCACTTTGGCTGAAATTGCATGAAATATGTGTCCCCCGTGGAAGCCCATGCCATCCCAGGTGAGAAAAATGCATCCTGAATCAAGTCTGAGGGCTAAAACCTCTGTTTCGGGTTTTACCACATTGAGCCCAGAACGTAAGGTCCGGACCTGAAATTTGGAGCCAAAATTGAAATTTTCAGTTTGGCTGAAATTGCATGAAATATGTGTCCCCTGTGGAAGCCCATGCCATCCCAGGTGAGAAAAATGCATCCTGGATCAAGTCTGAGGGCTAAATCCTCTGTTCCGGGTTTTACCACATTGAGCCCAGAACGTAAGGTCCGGACCTGAAATTTGGAGCCAAAATTGAAATTTTCAGTTTGGCTGAAATTGCATGAAATATGTGTCCCCCGTGGAAGCCCATGCCATCCCAGGTGAGAAAAATGCATCCTGAATCAAGTCTGAGGGCTAAAACCTCTGTTTCGGGTTTTACTAGATTGAGCCCAGAACGTAAGGGCCGGACCTGAAATTTGGAGCCAAAATTGAAATTTTCACTTTGGCTGAAATTGCATGAAATATGTGTCCCCCGTGGAAGCCCATGCCATCCCAGGTGAGAAAAATGCATCCTGAATCAAGTCTGAGTGCTAAAACCTCTGTTTCGGGTTTTACCAGATTGAGCCCAGAACGTAAGGGCCGGACCTGAAATTTGGATCCAAAATTGAAATTTTCACTTTGGCTGAAATTGCATGAAATATGTGTCCCCCATGAAAGCCCATGCCATCCCAGGTGAGAAAAATGCATCCTGAATCAAGTCTGAGGGCTAAAACCTCTGTTTCGGGTTTTACCACATTGAGCCCAGAACGTAAGGTCCGGACCTGAAATTTGGAGCCCAAATTGAAATTTTCACTTTGGCTTTAATTGCATGAAATATATGTCCCCTGTGGAAGCCCATGCCATCCCAGGTGAGAAAAATGCATGCCGAATAAAGTTTGAGGGCTAAAACCTCTGTTTCGGGTTTTACCACATTGAGCCCAGAACGTAAGGGCCGGACCTGAAATTTGGAGCCAAAATTGAAATTTTCACTTTGGCTGAAATTGCATGAAATATGTGTCCCCCGTGGAAGCCCATGCCATCCCAGGTGAGAAAAATGCATCCTGAATCAAGTCTGAGGACGAAAACCTCTGTTTCGGGTTTTACTAGATTGAGCCCAGAACGTAAGGGCCGGACCTGAAATATGGAGCCAAAATTGAAATTTTCACTTTGGCTGAAATTAACTGAAATATGTGTCCCCTGTGGAAGCCCATGCCATCCCAGGTGAGAAAAATGCATCCTGAATGAAGTCTGAGGGCTAAAACCTCTGTTTCGGGTTTTACCACATTGAGCCCAGAACGTAAGGGCCAGACCTGAAATTTGGACCCAAAATTGAAATTTTCACTTTGGCTGAAATTGCATGAAATATGTGTCCCCCGTGGAAGCCCATGCCATCCCAGGTGAGAAAAATGCATCCTGAATCAAGTCTGAGGGCTAAAACCTCTGTTTTGGGTTTTACCACATTGAGTCCAGAACGTAAGGGCCGGACCTGAAATTTGGAGCCAAAATTGAAATTTTCACTTTGGCTGAAATTGCATGAAATATGTGTCCCCCGTGGAAGCCCATGCCATCCCAGGTGAGAAAAATGCATCCTGAATCAAGTCTGAGGGCTAAAACCTCTGTTTCGGGTTTTACCACATTGAGCCCAGAACGTAAGGTCCGGACCTGAAATTTGGAGCCAAAATTGAAATTTTCAGTTTGGCTGAAATTGCATGAAATATGTGTCCCCCGTGGAAGCCCATGCCATCCCAGGTGAGAAAAATGCATCCTGAATCAAGTCTGAGGGCTAAAACCTCTGTTTCGGGTTTTACTAGATTGAGCCCAGAACGTAAGGGCCGGACCTGAAATTTGGAGCCAAAATTGAAATTTTCACTTTGGCTGAAATTGCATGAAATATGTGTCCCCCGTGGAAGCCCATGCCATCCCAGGTGAGAAAAATGCATCCTGAATCAAGTCTGAGGGCTAAAACCTCTGTTTCAGGTTTTACCACATTGAGCCCAGAACGTAAGGGCCGGACCTGAAATTTGGAGCCAAAATTGAAATTTTCACTTTGGCTGAAATTGCATGAAATATGTGTCCCCCGTGGAAGCCCATGCCATCCCAGGTGAGAAAAATGCATCCTGAATCAAGTCTGAGGGCTAAAACCTCTGTTTCGGGTTTTACCACATTGAGCCCAGAACGTAAGGTCCGGACCTGAAATTTGGAGCCAAAATTGAAATTTTCAGTTTGGCTGAAATTGCATGAAATATGTGTCCCCTGTGGAAGCCCATGCCATCCCAGGTGAGAAAAATGCATCCTGGATCAAGTCTGAGGGCTAAATCCTCTGTTCCGGGTTTTACCACATTGAGCCCAGAACGTAAGGTCCGGACCTGAAATTTGGAGCCAAAATTGAAATTTTCAGTTTGGCTGAAATTGCATGAAATATGTGTCCCCCGTGAAAGCCCATGCCATCCCAGGTGAGAAAAATGCATCCTGAATCAAGTCTGAGGGCTAAAACCTCTGTTTCGGGTTTTACTAGATTGAGCCCAGAACGTAAGGGCCGGACCTGAAATTTGGAGCCAAAATTGAAATTTTCACTTTGGCTGAAATTGCATGAAATATGTGTCCCCCGTGGAAGCCCATGCCATCCCAGGTGAGAAAAATGCATCCTGAATCAAGTCTGAGTGCTAAAACCTCTGTTTCGGGTTTTACCAGATTGAGCCCAGAACGTAAGGGCCGGACCTGAAATTTGGATCCAAAATTGAAATTTTCACTTTGGCTGAAATTGCATGAAATATGTGTCCCCCATGAAAGCCCATGCCATCCCAGGTGAGAAAAATGCATCCTGGATCAAGTCTGAGGGCTAAATCCTCTGTTCCGGGTTTTACCACATTGAGCCCAGAACGTAAGGGCCGGACCTGAAATTTGGAGCCAAAATTGAAATTTTCACTTTGGCTGAAATTGCATGAAATATGTGTCCCCCGTGGAAGCCCATGCCATCCCAGGTGAGAAAAATGCATCCTGAATCAAGTCTGAGGGCTAAAACCTCTGTTTCGGGTTTTACTAGATTGAGCCCAGAACGTAAGGGCCGGACCTGAAATTTTGAGCCAAAATTGAAATTTTCACTTTGGCTGAAATTGCATGAAATATGTGTCCCCCGTGGAAGCCCATGCCATCCCAGGTGAGAAAAATGCATCCTGAATCAAGTCTGAGTGCTAAAACCTCTGTTTCGGGTTTTACCAGATTGAGCCCAGAACGTAAGGGCCGGACCTGAAATTTGGAGCCAAAATTGAAATTTTCACTTTGGCTGAAATTGCATGAAATATGTGTCCCCCATGAAAGCCCATGCCATCCCAGGTGAGAAAAATGCATCCTGAATCAAGTCTGAGGGCTAAATCCTCTGTTTCGGGTTTTACCACATTGAGCCCAGAACGTAAGGTCCGGACCTGAAATTTGGAGCCAAAATTGAAATTTTCACTTTGGCTTTAATTGCATGAAATATGTGTCCCCTGTGGAAGCCCATGCCATCCCAGGTGAGAAAAATGCATGCCGAATAAAGTTTGAGGGCTAAAACCTCTGTTTCAGGTTTTACCACATTGAGCCCAGAACGTAAGGGCCGGACCTGAAATTTGGAGCCAAAATTGAAATTTTCACTTTTGCTGAAATTGCATGAAATATGTGTCCCCCGTGGAAGCCCATGCCATCCCAGGTGAGAAAAATGCATCCTGAATCAAGTCTGAGGACGAAAACCTCTGTTTCGGGTTTTACTAGATTGAGCCCAGAACGTAAGGGCCGGACCTGAAATTTGGAGCCAAAATTGAAATTTTCACTTTGGCTGAAATTAAATGAAATATGTGTCCCCCGTGGAAGCCCATGCCATCCCAGGTGAGAAAAATGCAGCCTGAATCAAGTTTGAGGGCTAAAACCTCTGTTTCGGGTTTTACCACATTGAGCCCAGAACGTAAGGTCCGGACCTGAAATTTGGAGCCAAAATTGAAATTTTCACTTTGGCTTTAATTGCATGAAATATGTGTCCCCTGTGGAAGCCCATGCCATCCCAGGTGAGAAAAATGCATGCCGAATAAAGTTTGAGGGCTAAAACCTCTGTTTCGGGTTTTACCACATTGAGCCCAGAACGTAAGGGCCGGACCTGAAATTTGGAGCCAAAATTGAAATTTTCACTTTGGCTGAAATTGCATGAAATATGTGTCCCCCGTGGAAGCCCATGCCATCCCAGGTGAGAAAAAAGCATCCTGAATCAAGTCTGAGGACGAAAACCTCTGTTTCGGGTTTTACTAGATTGAGCCCAGAACGTAAGGGCCGGACCTGAAATTTGGAGCCAAAATTGAAATTTTCACTTTGGCTGAAATTGCATGAAATATGTGTCCCCCGTGGAAGCCCATGCCATCCCAGGTGAGAAAAATGCATGCTGAATCAAGTCTGAGGGCTAAATCCTCTGTTTCGGGTTTTACCACATTGAGCCCAGAACGTAAGGGCCGGACCTGAAATTTGGAGCCAAAATTGAAATTTTCACTTTGGCTGAAATTAAATGAAATATGTGTCCCCCGTGGAAGCCCATGCCATCCCATGTGAGAAAAATACATCCTGAATCAAGTCTGAGGGCGAAAACCTCTGTTTCGGGTTTTACCACATTGAGCCCAGAACGTAAGGGCCGACCCTGAAATTTGGAGCCAAAATTGAAATTTTCACTTTGGCTGAAATTAAATGAAATATGTGTACCCCGTGGAAGCCCATGCCATCCCAGGTGAGAAAAATGCATCCTGAATCAAGTCTGAGGGCTAAATCCTCTGTTACGGGTTTTACCACATTGAGCCCAGAACGTAAGGGCCAGACCTGAAATTTGGAGCCAAAATTGAAATTTTCACTTTGGCTTTAATTGCATGAAATATGTGTCCCCTGTGGAAGCCAATGCCATCCCAGGTGAGAAAAATGCATGCCGAATAAAGTTTGAGGGCTAAAACCTCTGTTTCGGGTTTTACCACATTGAGCCCAGAACGTAAGGTCCGGACCTGAAATTTGGAGCCAAAATTGAAATTTTCACTTTGGCTGAAATTGCATGAAATATGTGTCCCCCGTGGAAGCCCATGCCATCCCAGGTGAGAAAAATGCATCCTGAATCAAGTCTGAGGGCTAAAACCTCTGTTTCGGGTTTTACTAGATTGAGCCCAGAACGTAAGGGCCGGACCTGAAATTTTGAGCCAAAATTGAAATTTTCACTTTGGCTGAAATTGCATGAAATATGTGTCCCCCGTGGAAGCCCATGCCATCCCAGGTGAGAAAAATGCATCCTGAATCAAGTCTGAGTGCTAAAACCTCTGTTTCGGGTTTTACCAGATTGAGCCCAGAACGTAAGGGCCGGACCTGAAATTTGGAGCTAAAATTGAAATTTTCACTTTGGCTGAAATTGCATGAAATATGTGTCCCCCATGAAAGCCCATGCCATCCCAGGTGAGAAAAATGCATCCTGAATCAAGTCTGAGGGCTAAATCCTCTGTTTCGGGTTTTACCACATTGAGCCCAGAACGTAAGGTCCGGACCTGAAATTTGGAGCCAAAATTGAAATTTTCACTTTGGCTTTAATTGCATGAAATATGTGTCCCCTGTGGAAGCCCATGCCATCCCAGGTGAGAAAAATGCATGCCGAATAAAGTTTGAGGGCTAAAACCTCTGTTTCAGGTTTTACCACATTGAGCCCAGAACGTAAGGGCCGGACCTGAAATTTGGAGCCAAAATTGAAATTTTCACTTTTGCTGAAATTGCATGAAATATGTGTCCCCCGTGGAAGCCCATGCCATCCCAGGTGAGAAAAATGCATCCTGAATCAAGTCTGAGGACGAAAACCTCTGTTTCGGGTTTTACTAGATTGAGCCCAGAACGTAAGGGCCGGACCTGAAATTTGGAGCCAAAATTGAAATTTTCACTTTGGCTGAAATTAAATGAAATATGTGTCCCCCGTGGAAGCCCATGCCATCCCAGGTGAGAAAAATGCAGCCTGAATCAAGTTTGAGGGCTAAAACCTCTGTTTCGGGTTTTACCACATTGAGCCCAGAACGTAAGGTCCGGACCTGAAATTTGGAGCCAAAATTGAAATTTTCACTTTGGCTTTAATTGCATGAAATATGTGTCCCCTGTGGAAGCCCATGCCATCCCAGGTGAGAAAAATGCATGCCGAATAAAGTTTGAGGGCTAAAACCTCTGTTTCGGGTTTTACCACATTGAGCCCAGAACGTAAGGGCCGGACCTGAAATTTGGAGCCAAAATTGAAATTTTCACTTTGGCTGAAATTGCATGAAATATGTGTCCCCCGTGGAAGCCCATGCCATCCCAGGTGAGAAAAAAGCATCCTGAATCAAGTCTGAGGACGAAAACCTCTGTTTCGGGTTTTACTAGATTGAGCCCAGAACGTAAGGGCCGGACCTGAAATTTGGAGCCAAAATTGAAATTTTCACTTTGGCTGAAATTGCATGAAATATGTGTCCCCCGTGGAAGCCCATGCCATCCCAGGTGAGAAAAATGCATGCTGAATCAAGTCTGAGGGCTAAATCCTCTGTTTCGGGTTTTACCACATTGAGCCCAGAACGTAAGGGCCGGACCTGAAATTTGGAGCCAAAATTGAAATTTTCACTTTGGCTGAAATTAAATGAAATATGTGTCCCCCGTGGAAGCCCATGCCATCCCATGTGAGAAAAATACATCCTGAATCAAGTCTGAGGGCGAAAACCTCTGTTTCGGGTTTTACCACATTGAGCCCAGAACGTAAGGGCCGACCCTGAAATTTGGAGCCAAAATTGAAATTTTCACTTTGGCTGAAATTAAATGAAATATGTGTCCCCCGTGGAAGCCCATGCCATCCCAGGTGAGAAAAATGCATCCTGAATCAAGTCTGAGGGCTAAAACCTCTGTTTTGGGTTTTACCACATTGAGCCCAGAACGTAAGGGCCGGACCTGAAATTTGGAGCCAAAATTGAAATTTTCACTTTGGCTGAAATTGCATGAAATATGTGTCCCCCGTGGAAGCCCATGCCATCCCAGGTGAGAAAAATGCATGCTGAATCAAGTCTGAGGCCTAAATCCTCTGTTTCGGGTTTTACCAGATTGAGCCCAGAACGTAAGGGCCGGACCTGAAATTTGGAGCCAAAATTGAAATTTTCACTTTGGCTGAAATTGCATGAAATATGTGTCCCCCGTGGAAGCCCATGCCATCCCAGGTGAGAAAAATGCATCCTGAATCAAGTCTGAGGGCTAAAACCTCTGTTTTGGGTTTTACCACATTGAGTCCAGAACGTAAGGGCCGGACCTGAAATTTGGAGCCAAAATTGAAATTTTCACTTTGGCTGAAATTGCATGAAATATGTGTCCCCCGTGGAAGCCCATGCCATCCCAGGTGAGAAAAATGCATCCTGAATCAAGTCTGAGGGCTAAAACCTCTGTTTTGGGTTTTACCACATTGAGCCCAGAACGTAAGGGCCAGACCTGAAATTTGGAGCCAAAATTGAAATTTTCACTTTGGCTTTAATTGCATGAAATATGTGTCCCCTGTGGAAGCCCATGCCATCCCAGGTGAGAAAAATGCATGCCGAATAAAGTTTGAGGGCTAAAACCTCTGTTTCGGGTTTTACCACATTGAGCCCAGAACGTAAGGGCCGGACCTGAAATTTGGAGCCAAAATTGAAATTTTCACTTTGGCTGAAATTGCATGAAATATGTGTCCCCCGTGGAAGCCCATGCCATCCCAGGTGAGAAAAATGCATCCTGAATCAAGTCTGAGGACGAAAACCTCTGTTTCGGGTTCTACCAGATTGAGCCCAGAACGTAAGGGCCGGACCTGAAATTTGGAGCCAAAATTGAAATTTTCACTTTGGCTGAAATTGCATGAAATATGTGTCCCCCGTGGAAGCCCATGCCATCCCAGGTGAGAAAAATGCATCCTGAATCAAGTCTGAGGGCTAAAACCTCTGTTTCGGGTTTTACTAGATTGAGCCCAGAACGTAAGGGCCGGACCTGAAATTTGGAGCCAAAATTGAAATTTTCACTTTGGCTGAAATTGCATGAAATATGTGTCCCCCGTGGAAGCCCATGCCATCCCAGGTGAGAAAAATGCATCCTGAATCAAGTCTGAGTGCTAAAACCTCTGTTTCGGGTTTTACCAGATTGAGCCCAGAACGTAAGGGCCGGACCTGAAATTTGGAGCCAAAATTGAAATTTTCACTTTGGCTGAAATTGCATGAAATATGTGTCCCCCATGAAAGCCCATGCCATCCCAGGTGAGAAAAATGCATCCTGAATCAAGTCTGAGGGCTAAAACCTCTGTTTTGGGTTTTACCACATTGAGCCCAGAACGTAAGGGCCAGACCTGAAATTTGGAGCCAAAATTGAAATTTTCACTTTGGCTTTAATTGCATGAAATATGTGTCCCCTGTGGAAGCCCATGCCATCCCAGGTGAGAAAAATGCATGCCGAATAAAGTTTGAGGGCTAAAACCTCTGTTTCGGGTTTTACCACATTGAGCCCAGAACGTAAGGGCCGGACCTGAAATTTGGAGCCAAAATTGAAATTTTCAGTTTCGCTGAAATTGCATGAAATATGTGTCCCCAGTGGAAGCCCATGCCATCCCAGGTGAGAAAAATGCATCCTGAATCAAGTCTGAGGACGAAAACCTCTGTTTCGGGTTCTACCAGATTGAGCCCAGAACGTAAGGGCCGGACCTGAAATTTGGAGCCCAAATTGAAATTTTCAGTTTGGCTGAAATTGCATGAAATATGTGTCCCCCGTGGAAGCCCATGCCATCCCAGGTGAGAAAAATGCATCCTGAATCAAGTCTGAGGGCTAAAACCTCTGTTTCGGGTTTTACCACATTGAGCCCAGAACGTAAGGTCCGGACCTGAAATTTGGAGCCAAAATTGAAATTTTCAGTTTGGCTGAAATTGCATGAAATATGTGTCCCCCGTGGAAGCCCATGCCATCCCAGGTGAGAAAAATGCATCCTGAATCAAGTCTGAGGGCTAAAACCTCTGTTTCGGGTTTTACTAGATTGAGCCCAGAACGTAAGGGCCGGACCTGAAATTTGGAGCCAAAATTGAAATTTTCACTTTGGCTGAAATTGCATGAAATATGTGTCCCCCGTGGAAGCCCATGCCATCCCAGGTGAGAAAAATGCATCCTGAATCAAGTCTGAGGGCTAAAACCTCTGTTTCAGGTTTTACCACATTGAGCCCAGAACGTAAGGGCCGGACCTGAAATTTGGAGCCAAAATTGAAATTTTCACTTTGGCTGAAATTGCATGAAATATGTGTCCCCCGTGGAAGCCCATGCCATCCCAGGTGAGAAAAATGCATCCTGAATCAAGTCTGAGGGCTAAAACCTCTGTTTCGGGTTTTACCACATTGAGCCCAGAACGTAAGGTCCGGACCTGAAATTTGGAGCCAAAATTGAAATTTTCAGTTTGGCTGAAATTGCATGAAATATGTGTCCCCTGTGGAAGCCCATGCCATCCCAGGTGAGAAAAATGCATCCTGGATCAAGTCTGAGGGCTAAATCCTCTGTTCCGGGTTTTACCACATTGAGCCCAGAACGTAAGGGCCGGACCTGAAATTTGGAGCCAAAATTGAAATTTTCACTTTGGCTGAAATTGCATGAAATATGTGTCCCCCGTGGAAGCCCATGCCATCCCAGGTGAGAAAAATGCATCCTGAATCAAGTCTGAGGGCTAAAACCTCTGTTTCGGGTTTTACTAGATTGAGCCCAGAATGTAAGGGCCGGACCTGAAATTTGGAGCCAAAATTGAAATTTTCACTTTGGCTGA
Organism: Halichoeres trimaculatus; assembly: GCF_033239565.1. Classification (NCBI taxonomy): domain Eukaryota; kingdom Metazoa; phylum Chordata; class Actinopteri; order Labriformes; family Labridae; genus Halichoeres; species Halichoeres trimaculatus. Next base: position 124,610 of record NW_027437237.1, on the reverse strand, counting down.
AATTGCATGAAATATGTGTCCCCCGTGGAAGCCCATGCCATCCCAGGTGAGAAAAATGCATCCTGAATCAAGTCTGAGTGCTAAAACCTCTGTTTCGGGTTTTACCAGATTGAGCCCAGAACGTAAGGGCCGGACCTGAAATTTGGATCCAAAATTGAAATTTTCACTTTGGCTGAAATTGCATGAAATATGTGTCCCCCATGAAAGCCCATGCCATCCCAGGTGAGAAAAATGCATCCTGAATCAAGTCTGAGGGCTAAAACCTCTGTTTCGGGTTTTACCACATTGAGCCCAGAACGTAAGGTCCGGACCTGAAATTTGGAGCCCAAATTGAAATTTTCACTTTGGCTTTAATTGCATGAAATATATGTCCCCTGTGGAAGCCCATGCCATCCCAGGTGAGAAAAATGCATGCCGAATAAAGTTTGAGGGCTAAAACCTCTGTTTCGGGTTTTACCACATTGAGCCCAGAACGTAAGGGCCGGACCTGAAATTTGGAGCCAAAATTGAAATTTTCACTTTGGCTGAAATTGCATGAAATATGTGTCCCCCGTGGAAGCCCATGCCATCCCAGGTGAGAAAAATGCATCCTGAATCAAGTCTGAGGACGAAAACCTCTGTTTCGGGTTTTACTAGATTGAGCCCAGAACGTAAGGGCCGGACCTGAAATATGGAGCCAAAATTGAAATTTTCACTTTGGCTGAAATTAACTGAAATATGTGTCCCCTGTGGAAGCCCATGCCATCCCAGGTGAGAAAAATGCATCCTGAATGAAGTCTGAGGGCTAAAACCTCTGTTTCGGGTTTTACCACATTGAGCCCAGAACGTAAGGGCCAGACCTGAAATTTGGACCCAAAATTGAAATTTTCACTTTGGCTGAAATTGCATGAAATATGTGTCCCCCGTGGAAGCCCATGCCATCCCAGGTGAGAAAAATGCATCCTGAATCAAGTCTGAGGGCTAAAACCTCTGTTTTGGGTTTTACCACATTGAGTCCAGAACGTAAGGGCCGGACCTGAAATTTGGAGCCAAAATTGAAATTTTCACTTTGGCTGAAATTGCATGAAATATGTGTCCCCCGTGGAAGCCCATGCCATCCCAGGTGAGAAAAATGCATCCTGAATCAAGTCTGAGGGCTAAAACCTCTGTTTTGGGTTTTACCACATTGAGTCCAGAACGTAAGGGCCGGACCTGAAATTTGGAGCCAAAATTGAAATTTTCACTTTGGCTGAAATTGCATGAAATATGTGTCCCCCGTGGAAGCCCATGCCATCCCAGGTGAGAAAAATGCATCCTGAATCAAGTCTGAGGGCTAAAACCTCTGTTTTGGGTTTTACCACATTGAGCCCAGAACGTAAGGGCCGGACCTGAAATTTGGAGCCAAAATTGAAATTTTCACTTTGGCTGAAATTGCATGAAATATGTGTCCCCCGTGGAAGCCCATGCCATCCCAGGTGAGAAAAATGCATCCTGAATCAAGTCTGAGGAGGAAAACCTCTGTTTCGGGTTTTACTAGATTGAGCCCAGAACGTAAGGGCCGGACCTGAAATATGGAGCCAAAATTGAAATTTTCACTTTGGCTGAAATTAACTGAAATATGTGTCCCCTGTGGAAGCCCATGCCATCCCAGGTGAGAAAAATGCATCCTGAATGAAGTCTGAGGGCTAAAACCTCTGTTTCGGGTTTTACCACATTGAGCCCAGAACGTAAGGGCCAGACCTGAAATTTGGACCCAAAATTGAAATTTTCACTTTGGCTGAAATTGCATGAAATATGTGTCCCCCGTGGAAGCCCATGCCATCCCAGGTGAGAAAAATGCATCCTGAATCAAGTCTGAGGGCTAAAACCTCTGTTTTGGGTTTTACCACATTGAGTCCAGAACGTAAGGGCCGGACCTGAAATTTGGAGCCAAAATTGAAATTTTCACTTTGGCTGAAATTGCATGAAATATGTGTCCCCCGTGGAAGCCCATGCCATCCCAGGTGAGAAAAATGCATCCTGAATCAAGTCTGAGGGCTAAAACCTCTGTTTTGGGTTTTACCACATTGAGTCCAGAACGTAAGGGCCGGACCTGAAATTTGGAGCCAAAATTGAAATTTTCACTTTGGCTGAAATTGCATGAAATATGTGTCCCCCGTGGAAGCCCATGCCATCCCAGGTGAGAAAAATGCATCCTGAATCAAGTCTGAGGGCTAAAACCTCTGTTTTGGGTTTTACCACATTGAGCCCAGAACGTAAGGGCCGGACCTGAAATTTGGAGCCAAAATTGAAATTTTCACTTTGGCTGAAATCTCATGAAATATGTGTCCCCCGTGGAAGCCCATGCCATCCCAGGTGAGAAAAATGCATCCTGAATCAAGTCTGAGGGCTAAAACCTCTGTTTCGGGTTTTACCACATTGAGCCCAGAACGTAAGTCCGGACCTGAAATTTGGAGCCAAAATTGAAATTTTCAGTTTGGCTGAAATTGCATGAAATATGTGTCCCCTGTGGAAGCCCATGCCATCCCAGGTGAGAAAAATGCATCCTGGATCAAGTCTGAGGGCTAAATCCTCTGTTCCGGGTTTTACCACATTGAGCCCAGAACGTAAGGGCCGGACCTGAAATTTGGAGCCAAAATTGAAATTTTCACTTTGGCTGAAATTGCATGAAATATGTGTCCCCCGTGGAAGCCCATGCCATCCCAGGTGAGAAAAATGCATCCTGAATCAAGTCTGAGGGCTAAAACCTCTGTTTCGGGTTTTACTAGATTGAGCCCAGAACGTAAGGGCCGGACCTGAAATTTGGAGCCAAAATTGAAATTTTCACTTTGGCTGAAATTGCATGAAATATGTGTCCCCCGTGGAAGCCCATGCCATCCCAGGTGAGAAAAATGCATCCTGAATCAAGTCTGAGGGCTAAATCCTCTGTTTTGGGTTTTACCACATTGAGCCCAGAACGTAAGGTCCGGACCTGAAATTTGGAGCCCAAATTGAAATTTTCACTTTGGCTGAAATTGCATGAAATATGTGTCCCCTGTGGAAGCCCATGCCATCCCAGGTGAGAAAAATGCATGCCGAATAAAGTTTGAGGGCTAAAACCTCTGTTTCGGGTATTACCACATTGAGCCCAGAACGTAAGTCCGGACCTGAAATTTGGAGCCAAAATTGAAATTTTCACTTTTGCTGAAATTGCATGAAATATGTGTCCCCCGTGGAAGCCCATGCCATCCCAGGTGAGAAAAATGCATCCTGAATCAAGTCTGAGGACGAAAACCTCTGTTTCGGGTTTTACTAGATTGAGCCCAGAACGTAAGGGCCGGACCTGAAATTTGGAGCCAAAATTGAAATTTTCACTTTGGCTGAAATTAAATGAAATATGTGTCCCCCGTGGAAGCCCATGCCATCCCAGGTGAGAAAAAAGCATCCTGAATCAAGTCTGAGGGCTAAAACCTCTGTTTTGGGTTTTACCACATTGAGCCCAGAACGTGAGGTCCGGACCTGAAATTTGGAGCCAAAATTGAAATTTTCAGTTTGGCATAAATTAGATGAAATATGTGTCCCCCGTGGAAGCCCATGCCATCCCAGGTGAGAAAAATGCATCCTGAATCAAGTCTGGGGGCTAAATCCTCTGTTTCGGGTTTTACCACATTGAGCCCAGAACGTAAGGTCCGGACCTGAAATTTGGAGCCAAAATTGAAGTTTTCAGTTTGGCTTTAATTGCATGAAATATGTGTCCCCCGTGGAAGCCCATGCCATCCCAGGTGAGAAAAATGCATGCCGAATAAAGTTTGAGGGCTAAAACCTCTGTTTCGGGTTTTACCACATTGAGCCCAGAACGTAAGGGCCGGACCTGAAATTTGGAGCCAAAATTGAAATTTTCACTTTGGCTGAAATTGCATGAAATATGTGTCCCCCGTGGAAGCCCATGCCATCCCAGGTGAAAAAAATGCATCCTGAATCAAGTCTGAGGGCTAAATCCTCTGTTTCAGGTTTTACCACATTGAGCTCAGAACGTAAGGGCCGGACCTGAAATTTGGAGCCAAAATTGAAATTTTCAGTTTGGCTGAAATTGCATCAATTATGTGTCCCCCTTGGAAGCCCATGCCATCCCAGGTGAGAAAAATGCATCCTGAATCAAGTCTGAGGGCTAAATCCTCTGTTTCGGGTTTTACCACATTGAGCTCTGAACGTAAGGGCCGGACCTGAAATTTGGAGCCAAAATTGAAATTCTCAGTTTGGCTAAAATTGCATGAAATACGTGTCCCCCGTGGAAGCCCATGCCATCCCAGGTGAGAAAAATGCATCCTGAATCAAGTCTGAGGGCTAAATCCTCTGTTTCGGGTTTTACCACATTGAGCCCAGAACGTAAGGGCCGGACCTGAAATTTGGAGCCAAAATTGAAATTTTCACTTTGGCTGAAATTGCATGAAATATGTGTCCCCCGTGGAAGCCCATGCCATCCCAGGTGAGAAAAATGCATTCTGAATCAAGTCTGAGGGCTAAAACCTCTGTTTCGGGTTTTACCACATTGAGCCCAGAACGTAAGGGCCGGACCTGAAATTTGGAGCCAAAATTAAAATTTTCACTTTGGCTGAAATTGCATGAAATATGTGTCCCCCGTGGAAGCCCATGCCATCCCAGGTGAGAAAAATGCATGCCGAATAAAGTTTGAGGGCTAAAACCTCTGTTTCGGTTTTTACCACATTGAGCCCAGAACGTAAGGGCCGGACCTGAAATTTGGAGCCAAAATTAAAATTTTCAGTTTGGCTGAAATTGCATGAATTATGTGTCCCCCGTGGAAGCCCATGCCATCCCAGGTGAGAAAAATGCATCCTGAATCAAGTCTGAGGGCTAAATCCTCTGTTTCGGGTTTTACCACATTGAGCCCAGAACGTAAGGTCCGGACCTGAAATTTGGAGCCAAAATTGAAATTTTCACTTTGGCTGAAATTGCATGAAATATGTGTCCCCCGTGGAAGCCCATGCCATCCCAGGTGAGAAAAATGCATCCTGAATCAAGTCTCAGGGCTAAATCCTCTGTTTTGGGTTTTACCACATTGAGCCCAGAACGTAAGGTCCGGACCTCAAATTTGGAGCCAAAATTAAAATTTTCACTTTGGCTGAAATTGCATGAAATATGTGTCCCCCGTGGAAGCCCATGCCATCCCAGGTGAGAAAAATGCATCCTGAATCAAGTCTGAGGGCTAAAACCTCTGTTTCGGGTTTTACCACATTGAGCCCAGAACGTAAGGGCCGGACCTGAAATTTGGAGCCAAAATTGAAATTTTCACTTTGGCTGAAATTGCATGAATTATGTGTACCCCGTGGAAGCCCATGCCATCCCAGGTGAGAAAAATGCATCCTGAATCAAGTCTGAGGGCTAAATCCTCTGTTTTGGGTTTTACCACATTGAGCCCAGAACGTAAGGTCCGGACCTGAAATTTGGCGCCAAAATTGAAATTTTCACTTTGGCTGAAATTGCATGAAATATGTGTCCCCCTTGGAAGCCCATGCCATCCCAGGTGAGAAAAATGCATCCTGAATCAAGTCTGAGGGCTAAATCCTCTGTTTCGGGTTTTACCACATTGAGCCCAGAACGTAAGGGCCGGACCTGAAATTTGGAGCCAAAATTGAAATTTTCACTTTGGCTGAAATTGCATGAAATATGTGTCCCCCGTGGAAGCCCATGCCATCCCAGGTGAGAAAAATGCATCCTGAATCAAGTCTGAGGGCTAAAACCTCTGTTTCAGGTTTTACCAGATTGAGCCCAGAACGTAAGGGCCGGACCTGAAATTTGGAGCCCAAATTGAAATTTTCAGTTTGGCTGAAATTGCATGACATATGTGTCCCCTGTGGAAGCCCATGCCATCCCAGGTGAGAAAAATGCATGCCGAATCAAGTCTGAGGGCTAAAACCTCTGTTTCGGGTTTTACCAGATTGAGCCCAGAACGTAAGGTCCGGACCTGAAATTTGGAGCCAAAATTGAAATTTTCAGTTTGGCTGAAATTGCATGAAATATGTGTCCCCCGTGGAAGCCCATGCCATCCCAGGTGAGAAAAATGCATCCTGAATCAAGTCTTAGGGCTAAAACCTCTGTTTCGGGTTTTACTAGATTGAGCCCAGAACGTAAGGGCCGGACCTGAAATTTGGAGCCAAAATTGAAATTTTCACTTTGGCTGAAATTGCATGAAATATGTGTCCCCCGTGGAAGCCCATGCCATCCCAGGTGAGAAAAATGCATCCTGAATCAAGTCTGAGGGCTAAAACCTCTGTTTTGGGTTTTACCACATTGAGCCCAGAACGTAAGGGCCGGACCTGAAATTTGGAGCCAAAATTGAAATTTTCACTTTGGCTGAAATTGCATGAAATATGTGTCCCCCGTGGAAGCCCATGCCATCCCAGGTGAGAAAAATGCATCCTGAATCAAGTCTGAGGGCTAAAACCTCTGTTTCGGGTTTTACCACATTGAGCCCAGAACGTAAGGTCCGGACCTGAAATTTGGAGCCAAAATTGAAATTTTCAGTTTGGCTGAAATTGCATGAAATATGTGTCCCCTGTGGAAGCCCATGCCATCCCAGGTGAGAAAAATGCATCCTGGATCAAGTCTGAGGGCTAAATCCTCTGTTCCGGGTTTTACCACATTGAGCCCAGAACGTAAGGGCCGGACCTGAAATTTGGAGCCAAAATTGAAATTTTCACTTTGGCTGAAATTGCATGAAATATGTGTCCCCCGTGGAAGCCCATGCCATCCCAGGTGAGAAAAATGCATCCTGAATCAAGTCTGAGGGCTAAAACCTCTGTTTTGGGTTTTACCACATTGAGCCCAGAACGTAAGGGCCGGACCTGAAATTTGGAGCCAAAATTGAAATTTTCACTTTGGCTGAAATTGCATGAAATATGTGTCCCCCGTGGAAGCCCATGCCATCCCAGGTGAGAAAAATGCATCCTGAATCAAGTCTGAGGGCTAAAACCTCTGTTTCGGGTTTTACCAGATTGAGCCCAGAACGTAAGGGCCGGACCTGAAATTTGGAGCCAAAATTGAAATTTTCACTTTGGCTGAAATTGCATGAAATATGTGTCCCCCATGAAAGCCCATGCCATCCCAGGTGAGAAAAATGCATCCTGAATCAAGTCTGAGGGCTAAAACCTCTGTTTTGTGTTTTACCACATTGAGCCCAGAACGTAAGGGCCAGACCTGAAATTTGGAGCCAAAATTGAAATTTTCACTTTGGCTTTAATTGCATGAAATATGTGTCCGCTGTGGAAGCCCATGCCATCCCAGGTGAGAAAAATGCATGCCGAATAAAGTTTGAGGGCTAAAACCTCTGTTTCGGGTTTTACCACATTGAGCCCAGAACGTAAGGGCCGGACCTGAAATTTGGAGCCAAAATTGAAATTTTCAGTTTCGCTGAAATTGCATGAAATATGTGTCCCCAGTGGAAGCCCATGCCATCCCAGGTGAGAAAAATGCATCCTGAATCAAGTCTGAGGACGAAAACCTCTGTTTCGGGTTCTACCAGATTGAGCCCAGAACGTAAGGGCCGGACCTGAAATTTGGAGCCCAAATTGAAATTTTCAGTTTGGCTGAAATTGCATGAAATATGTGTCCCCCGTGGAAGCCCATGCCATCCCAGGTGAGAAAAATGCATCCTGAATCAAGTCTGAGGGCTAAAACCTCTGTTTCGGGTTTTACCACATTGAGCCCAGAACGTAAGGTCTGGACCTGAAATTTGGAGCCAAAATTGAAATTTTCAGTTTGGCTGAAATTGCATGAAATATGTGTCCCCCGTGGAAGCCCATGCCATCCCAGGTGAGAAAAATGCATCCTGAATCAAGTCTGAGGGCTAAAACCTCTGTTTCGGGTTTTACTAGATTGAGCCCAGAACGTAAGGGCCGGACCTGAAATTTGGAGCCAAAATTGAAATTTTCACTTTGGCTGAAATTGCATGAATTATGTGTACCCCGTGGAAGCCCATGCCATCCCAGGTGAGAAAAATGCATCCTGAATCAAGTCTGAGGGCTAAAACCTCTGTTTCGGGTTTTACCACATTGAGCCCAGAACGTAAGGTCCGGACCTGAAATTTGGAGCCAAAATTGAAATTTTCAGTTTGGCTGAAATTGCATGAAATATGTGTCCCCTGTGGAAGCCCATGCCATCCCAGGTGAGAAAAATGCATCCTGGATCAAGTCTGAGGACGAAAACCTCTGTTTCGGGTTCTACCAGATTGAGCCCAGAACGTAAGGGCCGGACCTGAAATTTGGAGCCAAAATTGAAATTTTCACTTTGGCTGAAATTGCATGAAATATGTGTCCCCCGTGGAAGCCCATGCCATCCCAGGTGAGAAAAATGCATCCTGAATCAAGTCTGAGGGCTAAAACCTCTGTTTCGGGTTTTACTAGATTGAGCCCAGAACGTAAGGGCCGGACCTGAAATTTTGAGCCCAAATTGAAATTTTCACTTTGGCTGAAATTGCATGAAATATGTGTCCCCCGTGGAAGCCCATGCCATCCCAGGTGAGAAAAATGCATCCTGAATCAAGTCTGAGTGCTAAAACCTCTGTTTCGGGTTTTACCAGATTGAGCCCAGAACGTAAGGGCCGGACCTGAAATTTGGATCCAAAATTGAAATTTTCACTTTGGCTGAAATTGCATGAAATATGTGTCCCCCATGAAAGCCCATGCCATCCCAGGTGAGAAAAATGCATCCTGAATCAAGTCTGAGGGCTAAAACCTCTGTTTCGGGTTTTACCACATTGAGCCCAGAACGTAAGGTCCGGACCTGAAATTTGGAGCCCAAATTGAAATTTTCACTTTGGCTTTAATTGCATGAAATATATGTCCCCTGTGGAAGCCCATGCCATCCCAGGTGAGAAAAATGCATGCCGAATAAAGTTTGAGGGCTAAAACCTCTGTTTCGGGTTTTACCACATTGAGCCCAGAACGTAAGGGCCGACCCTGAAATTTGGAGCCCAAATTGAAATTTTCACTTTGGCTGAAATTGCATGAAATATGTGTCCCCCGTGGAAGCCCATGCCATCCCAGGTGAGAAAAATGCATCCTGAATGAAGTCTGAGGGCTAAAACCTCTGTTTCGGGTTTTACCACATTGAGCCCAGAACGTAAGGTCCGGACCTGAAATTTGGAGCCAAAATTGAAATTTTCAGTTTGGCTGAAATTGCATGAAATATGTGTCCCCTGTGGAAGCCCATGCCATCCCAGGTGAGAAAAATGCATCCTGGATCAAGTCTGAGGGCTAAATCCTCTGTTCCGGGTTTTACCACATTGAGCCCAGAACGTAAGGGCCGGACCTGAAATTTGGAGCCAAAATTGAAATTTTCACTTTGGCTGAAATTGCATGAAATATGTGTCCCCCGTGGAAGCCCATGCCATCCCAGGTGAGAAAAATGCATCCTGAATCAAGTCTGAGGGCTAAAACCTCTGTTTCGGGTTTTACTAGATTGAGCCCAGAACGTAAGGGCCGGACCTGAAATTTTGAGCCCAAATTGAAATTTTCACTTTGGCTGAAATTGCATGAAATATGTGTCCCCCGTGGAAGCCCATGCCATCCCAGGTGAGAAAAATGCATCCTGAATCAAGTCTGAGTGCTAAAACCTCTGTTTCGGGTTTTACCAGATTGAGCCCAGAACGTAAGGGCCGGACCTGAAATTTGGATCCAAAATTGAAATTTTCACTTTGGCTGAAATTGCATGAAATATGTGTCCCCCATGAAAGCCCATGCCATCCCAGGTGAGAAAAATGCATCCTGAATCAAGTCTGAGGGCTAAAACCTCTGTTTCGGGTTTTACCACATTGAGCCCAGAACGTAAGGTCCGGACCTGAAATTTGGAGCCCAAATTAATATTTTCACTTTGGCTTTAATTGCATGAAATATATGTCCCCTGTGGAAGCCCATGCCATCCCAGGTGAGAAAAATGCATGCCGAATAAAGTTTGAGGGCTAAAACCTCTGTTTCGGGTTTTACCACATTGAGCCCAGAACGTAAGGGCCGGACCTGAAATTTGGAGCCAAAATTGAAATTTCACTTTGGCTGAAATTAACTGAAATATGTGTCCCCTGTGGAAGCCCATGCCATCCCAGGTGAGAAAAATGCATCCTGAATGAAGTCTGAGGGCTAAAACCTCTGTTTCGGGTTTTACCACATTGAGCCCAGAACGTAAGGGCCAGACCTGAAATTTGGACCCAAAATTGAAATTTTCACTTTGGCTGAAATTGCATGAAATATGTGTCCCCCGTGGAAGCCCATGCCATCCCAGGTGAGAAAAATGCATGCCGAATAAAGTTTGAGGGCTAAAACCTCTGTTTCGGGTATTACCACATTGAGCCCAGAACGTAAGGGCCGGACCTGAAATTTGGAGCCAAAATTGAAATTTTCACTTTTGCTGAAATTGCATGAAATATGTGTCCCCCGTGGAAGCCCATGCCATCCCAGGTGAGAAAAATGCATCCTGAATCAAGTCTGAGGACGAAAACCTCTGTTTCGGGTTTTACTAGATTGAGCCCAGAACGTAAGGGCCGGACCTGAAATTTGGAGCCAAAATTGAAATTTTCACTTTGGCTGAAATTAAATGAAATATGTGTCCCCCGTGGAAGCCCATGCCATCCCAGGTGAGAAAAATGCATCCTGAATCAAGTCTGAGGGCTAAAACCTCTGTTTTGGGTTTTACCACATTGAGCCCAGAACGTGAGGTCCGGACCTGAAATTTGGAGCCAAAATTGAAATTTTCACTTTGGCTTTAATTGCATGAAATATGTGTCCCCTGTGGAAGCCCATGCCATCCCAGGTGAGAAAAATGCATGCCGAATAAAGTTTGAGGGCTAAAACCTCTGTTTCGGGTTTTACCACATTGAGCCCAGAACGTAAGGGCCGGACCTGAAATTTGGAGCCAAAATTGAAATTTTCACTTTGGCTGAAATTGCATGAAATATGTGTCCCCCGTGGAAGCCCATGCCATCCCAGGTGAGAAAAATGCATCCTGAATCAAGTCTGAGGACGAAAACCTCTGTTTCGGGTTTTACCACATTGAGCCCAGAACGTAAGGGCCGGACCTGAAATTTGGAGCCAAAATTGAAATTTTCACTTTGGCTGAAATTGCATGAAATATGTGTCCCCCGTGGAAGCCCATGCCATCCCAGGTGAGAAAAATGCATCCTGAATCAAGTCTGAGGGCTAAAACCTCTGTTTTGGGTTTTACCACATTGAGCCCAGAACGTAAGGGCCGGACCTGAAATTTGGAGCCAAAATTGAAATTTTCACTTTGGCTGAAATTGCATGAAATATGTGTCCCCCGTGGAAGCCCATGCCATCCCAGGTGAGAAAAATGCATCCTGAATCAAGTCTGAGGGCTAAAACCTCTGTTTCAGGTTTTACCAGATTGAGCCCAGAACGTAAGGGCCGGACCTGAAATTTGGAGCCCAAATTGAAATTTTCAGTTTGGCTGAAATTGCATGAAATATGTGTCCCCTGTGGAAGCCCATGCCATCCCAGGTGAGAAAAATGCATGCCGAATAAAGTCTGAGGGCTAAAACCTCTGTTTCGGGTTTTACCACATTGAGCCCAGAACGTAAGGGCCGGACCTGAAATTTGGAGCCAAAATTGAAATTTTCACTTTGGCTGAAATTGCATGAAATATGTGTCCCCCGTGGAAGCCCATGCCATCCCAGGTTAGAAAAATGCATCCTGAATCAAGTCTGAGGACGAAAACCTCTGTTTCGGATTTTACTAGATTGAGCCCAGAACGTAAGGGCCGGACCTGAAATTTGGAGCCAAAATTGAAATTTTCACTTTGGCTGAAATTAAATGAAATATGTGTCCCCCGTGGAAGCCCATGCCATCCCAGGTGAGAAAAATGCATCCTGAATCAAGTTTGAGGGCTAAAACCTCTGTTTCAGGTTTTACCACATTGAGCCCAGAACGTAAGGTCCGGACCTGAAATTTGGAGCCAAAATTGAAATTTTCACTTTGGCTTTAATTGCATGAAATATGTGTCCCCTGTGGAAGCCCATGCCATCCCAGGTGAGAAAAATGCATGCCGAATAAAGTTTGAGGGCTAAAACCTCTGTTTCGGGTTTTACCACATTGAGCCCAGAACGTAAGGGCCGGACCTGAAATTTGGAGCCAAAATTGAAATTTTCACTTTGGCTGAAATTGCATGAAATATGTGTCCCCCGTGGAAGCCCATGCCATCCCAGGTGAGAAAAAAGCATCCTGAATCAAGTCTGAGGACGAAAACCTCTGTTTCGGGTTTTACTAGATTGAGCCCAGAACGTAAGGGCCGGACCTGAAATTTGGAGCCAAAATTGAAATTTTCACTTTTGCTGAAATTGCATGAAATATGTGTCCCCCGTGGAAGCCCATGCCATCCCAGGTGAGAAAAATGCATCCTGAATCAAGTCTGAGGGCTAAAACCTCTGTTTCGGGTTTTACCACATTGAGCCCAGAACGTAAGGGCCAGACCTGAAATTTGGAGCCAAAATTGAAATTTTCAGTTTGGCTGAAATTGCATGAAACATGTGTCCCCCGTGGAAGCCCATGCCATCCCAGGTGAGAAAAATGCATCCTGAATCAAGTCTGAGGGCTAAAACCTCTGTTTTGGGTTTTACCACATTGAGTCCAGAACGTAAGGGCCGGACCTGAAATTTGGAGCCAAAATTGAAATTTTCACTTTGGCTGAAATTGCATGAAATATGTGTCCCCTGTGGAAGCCCATGCCATCCCAGGTGAGAAAAATGCATCCTGGATCAAGTCTGAGGGCTAAATCCTCTGTTCCGGGTTTTACCACATTGAGCCCAGAACGTAAGGGCCGGACCTGAAATTTGGAGCCAAAATTGAAATTTTCACTTTGGCTGAAATTGCATGAAATATGTGTCCCCCGTGGAAGCCCATGCCATCCCAGGTGAGAAAAATGCATCCTGAATCAAGTCTGAGGGCTAAAACCTCTGTTTCGGGTTTTACTAGATTGAGCCCAGAACGTAAGGGCCGGACCTGAAATTTTGAGCCAAAATTGAAATTTTCACTTTGGCTGAAATTGCATGAAATATGTGTCCCCCGTGGAAGCCCATGCCATCCCAGGTGAGAAAAATGCATCCTGAATCAAGTCTGAGTGCTAAAACCTCTGTTTCGGGTTTTACCAGATTGAGCCCAGAACGTAAGGGCCGGACCTGAAATTTGGAGCCAAAATTGAAATTTTCACTTTGGCTGAAATTGCATGAAATATGTGTCCCCCATGAAAGCCCATGCCATCCCAGGTGAGAAAAATGCATCCTGAATCAAGTCTGAGGGCTAAATCCTCTGTTTCGGGTTTTACCACATTGAGCCCAGAACGTAAGGTCCGGACCTGAAATTTGGAGCCCAAATTGAAATTTTCACTTTGGCTTTAATTGCATGAAATATGTGTCCCCTGTGGAAGCCCATGCCATCCCAGGTGAGAAAAATGCATGCCGAATAAAGTTTGAGGGCTAAAACCTCTGTTTCGGGTTTTACCACATTGAGCCCAGAACGTAAGGGCCGGACCTGAAATTTGGAGCCAAAATTGAAATTTTCACTTTTGCTGAAATTGCATGAAATATGTGTCCCCCGTGGAAGCCCATGCCATCCCAGGTGAGAAAAATGCATCCTGAATCAAGTCTGAGGACGAAAACCTCTGTTTCGGGTTTTACTAGATTGAGCCCAGAACGTAAGGGCCGGACCTGAAATTTGGAGCCAAAATTGAAATTTTCACTTTGGCTGAAATTAAATAAAATATGTGTCCCCCGTGGAAGCCCATGCCATCCCAGGTGAGAAAAATGCAGCCTGAATCAAGTTTGAGGGCTAAAACCTCTGTTTCGGGTTTTACCACATTGAGCCCAGAACGTAAGGTCCGGACCTGAAATTTGGAGCCAAAATTGAAATTTTCACTTTGGCTTTAATTGCATGAAATATGTGTCCCCTGTGGAAGCCCATGCCATCCCAGGTGAGAAAAATGCATGCCGAATAAAGTTTGAGGGCTAAAACCTCTGTTTCGGGTTTTACCACATTGAGCCCAGAACGTAAGGGCCGGACCTGAAATTTGGAGCCAAAATTGAAATTTTCACTTTGGCTGAAATTGCATGAAATATGTGTCCCCCGTGGAAGCCCATGCCATCCCAGGTGAGAAAAAAGCATCCTGAATCAAGTCTGAGGACGAAAACCTCTGTTTCGGGTTTTACTAGATTGAGCCCAGAACGTAAGGGCCGGACCTGAAATTTGGAGCCAAAATTGAAATTTTCACTTTGGCTGAAATTGCATGAAATATGTGTCCCCCGTGGAAGCCCATGCCATCCCAGGTGAGAAAAATGCATGCTGAATCAAGTCTGAGGGCTAAATCCTCTGTTTCGGGTTTTACCACATTGAGCCCAGAACGTAAGGGCCGGACCTGAAATTTTGAGCCAAAATTGAAATTTTCACTTTGGCTGAAATTAAATGAAATATGTGTCCCCCGTGGAAGCCCATGCCATCCCATGTGAGAAAAATACATCCTGAATCAAGTCTGAGGGCGAAAACCTCTGTTTCGGGTTTTACCACATTGAGCCCAGAACGTAAGGGCCGACCCTGAAATTTGGAGCCAAAATTGAAATTTTCACTTTGGCTGAAATTAAATGAAATATGTGTCCCCCGTGGAAGCCCATGCCATCCCAGGTGAGAAAAATGCATCCTGAATGAAGTCTGAGGGCTAAAACCTCTGTTTCGGGTTTTACCACATTGAGCCCAGAACGTAAGGGCCGGACCTGAAATTTGGAGCCAAAATTGAAATTTTCACTTTGGCTGAAATTGCATGAAATATGTGTCCCCCGTGGAAGCCCATGCCATCCCAGGTGAGAAAAATGCATGCTGAATCAAGTCTGAGGCCTAAATCCTCTGTTTCGGGTTTTACCAGATTGAGCCCAGAACGTAAGGGCCGGACCTGAAATTTGGAGCCAAAATTGAAATTTTCACTTTGGCTGAAATTGCATGAAATATGTGTCCCCCGTGGAAGCCCATGCCATCCCAGGTGAGAAAAAAGCATCCTGAATCAAGTCTGAGGACGAAAACCTCTGTTTCGGGTTTTACTAGATTGAGCCCAGAACGTAAGGGCCGGACCTGAAATTTGGAGCCAAAATTGAAATTTTCACTTTGGCTGAAATTGCATGAAATATGTGTCCCCCGTGGAAGCCCATGCCATCCCAGGTGAGAAAAATGCATGCTGAATCAAGTCTGAGGGCTAAATCCTCTGTTTCGGGTTTTACCACATTGAGCCCAGAACGTAAGGGCCGGACCTGAAATTTTGAGCCAAAATTGAAATTTTCACTTTGGCTGAAATTAAATGAAATATGTGTCCCCCGTGGAAGCCCATGCCATCCCATGTGAGAAAAATACATCCTGAATCAAGTCTGAGGGCGAAAACCTCTGTTTCGGGTTTTACCACATTGAGCCCAGAACGTAAGGGCCGACCCTGAAATTTGGAGCCAAAATTGAAATTTTCACTTTGGCTGAAATTAAATGAAATATGTGTCCCCCGTGGAAGCCCATGCCATCCCAGGTGAGAAAAATGCATCCTGAATGAAGTCTGAGGGCTAAAACCTCTGTTTCGGGTTTTACCACATTGAGCCCAGAACGTAAGGGCCGGACCTGAAATTTGGAGCCAAAATTGAAATTTTCACTTTGGCTGAAATTGCATGAAATATGTGTCCCCCGTGGAAGCCCATGCCATCCCAGGTGAGAAAAATGCATGCTGAATCAAGTCTGAGGCCTAAATCCTCTGTTTCGGGTTTTACCAGATTGAGCCCAGAACGTAAGGGCCGGACCTGAAATTTGGAGCCAAAATTGAAATTTTCACTTTGGCTGAAATTGCATGAAATATGTGTCCCCCGTGGAAGCCCATGCCATCCCAGGTGAGAAAAATGCATCCTGAATCAAGTCTGAGGACGAAAACCTCTGTTTCGGGTTTTACTAGATTGAGCCCAGAACGTAAGGGCCGGACCTGAAATTTGGAGCCAAAATTGAAATTTTCACTTTGGCTGAAATTGCATGAAATATGTGTCCCCCGTGGAAGCCCATGCCATCCCAGGTGAGAAAAATGCATCCTGAATCAAGTCTGAGGGCTAAAACCTCTGTTTTGGGTTTTACCACATTGAGCCCAGAACGTAAGGGCCAGACCTGAAATTTGGAGCCAAAATTGAAATTTTCACTTTGGCTTTAATTGCATGAAATATGTGTCCCCTGTGGAAGCCCATGCCATCCCAGGTGAGAAAAATGCATGCCGAATAAAGTTTGAGGGCTAAAACCTCTGTTTCGGGTTTTACCACATTGAGCCCAGAACGTAAGGGCCGGACCTGAAATTTGGAGCCAAAATTGAAATTTTCACTTTGGCTGAAATTGCATGAAATATGTGTCCCCCGTGGAAGCCCATGCCATCCCAGGTGAGAAAAATGCATCCTGAATCAAGTCTGAGGACGAAAACCTCTGTTTCGGGTTCTACCAGATTGAGCCCAGAACGTAAGGGCCGGACCTGAAATTTGGAGCCAAAATTGAAATTTTCACTTTGGCTGAAATTGCATGAAATATGTGTCCCCCGTGGAAGCCCATGCCATCCCAGGTGAGAAAAATGCATCCTGAATCAAGTCTGAGGGCTAAAACCTCTGTTTCGGGTTTTACTAGATTGAGCCCAGAACGTAAGGGCCGGACCTGAAATTTGGAGCCAAAATTGAAATTTTCACTTTGGCTGAAATTGCATGAAATATGTGTCCCCCGTGGAAGCCCATGCCATCCCAGGTGAGAAAAATGCATCCTGAATCAAGTCTGAGTGCTAAAACCTCTGTTTCGGGTTTTACCAGATTGAGCCCAGAACGTAAGGGCCGGACCTGAAATTTGGAGCCAAAATTGAAATTTTAACTTTGGCTGAAATTGCATGAAATATGTGTCCCCCATGAAAGCCCATGCCATCCCAGGTGAGAAAAATGCATCCTGAATCAAGTCTGAGGGCTAAAACCTCTGTTTTGGGTTTTACCACATTGAGCCCAGAACGTAAGGGCCAGACCTGAAATTTGGAGCCAAAATTGAAATTTTCACTTTGGCTTTAATTGCATGAAATATGTGTCCCCTGTGGAAGCCCATGCCATCCCAGGTGAGAAAAATGCATGCCGAATAAAGTTTGAGGGCTAAAACCTCTGTTTCGGGTTTTACCACATTGAGCCCAGAACGTAAGGGCCGGACCTGAAATTTGGAGCCAAAATTGAAATTTTCACTTTGGCTGAAATTGCATGAAATATGTGTCCCCCGTGGAAGCCCATGCCATCCCAGGTGAGAAAAATGCATCCTGAATCAAGTCTGAGGACGAAAACCTCTGTTTCGGGTTCTACCAGATTGAGCCCAGAACGTAAGGGCCGGACCTGAAATTTGGAGCCAAAATTGAAATTTTCACTTTGGCTGAAATTGCATGAAATATGTGTCCCCCGTGGAAGCCCATGCCATCCCAGGTGAGAAAAATGCATCCTGAATCAAGTCTGAGGGCTAAAACCTCTGTTTCGGGTTTTACTAGATTGAGCCCAGAACGTAAGGGCCGGACCTGAAATTTGGAGCCAAAATTGAAATTTTCACTTTGGCTGAAATTGCATGAAATATGTGTCCCCCGTGGAAGCCCATGCCATCCCAGGTGAGAAAAATGCATCCTGAATCAAGTCTGAGTGCTAAAACCTCTGTTTCGGGTTTTACCAGATTGAGCCCAGAACGTAAGGGCCGGACCTGAAATTTGGAGCCAAAATTGAAATTTTAACTTTGGCTGAAATTGCATGAAATATGTGTCCCCCATGAAAGCCCATGCCATCCCAGGTGAGAAAAATGCATCCTGAATCAAGTCTGAGGGCTAAAACCTCTGTTTTGGGTTTTACCACATTGAGCCCAGAACGTAAGGGCCAGACCTGAAATTTGGAGCCAAAATTGAAATTTTCACTTTGGCTTTAATTGCATGAAATATGTGTCCCCTGTGGAAGCCCATGCCATCCCAGGTGAGAAAAATGCATGCCGAATAAAGTTTGAGGGCTAAAACCTCTGTTTCGGGTTTTACCACATTGAGCCCAGAACGTAAGGGCCGGACCTGAAATTTGGAGCCAAAATTGAAATTTTCACTTTGGCTGAAATTGCATGAAATATGTGTCCCCAGTGGAAGCCCATGCCATCCCAGGTGAGAAAAATGCATCCTGAATCAAGTCTGAGGACGAAAACCTCTGTTTCGGGTTCTACCAGATTGAGCCCAGAACGTAAGGGCCGGACCTGAAATTTGGAGCCCAAATTGAAATTTTCAGTTTGGCTGAAATTGCATGAAATATGTGTCCCCCGTGGAAGCCCATGCCATCCCAGGTGAGAAAAATGCATCCTGAATCAAGTCTGAGGGCTAAAACCTCTGTTTCGGGTTTTACCACATTGAGCCCAGAACGTAAGGTCCGGACCTGAAATTTGGAGCCAAAATTGAAATTTTCAGTTTGGCTGAAATTGCATGAAATATGTGTCCCCCGTGGAAGCCCATGCCATCCCAGGTGAGAAAAATGCATCCTGAATCAAGTCTGAGGGCTAAAACCTCTGTTTCGGGTTTTACTAGATTGAGCCCAGAACGTAAGGGCCGGACCTGAAATTTGGAGCCAAAATTGAAATTTTCACTTTGGCTGAAATTGCATGAAATATGTGTCCCCCGTGGAAGCCCATGCCATCCCAGGTGAGAAAAATGCATCCTGAATCAAGTCTGAGGGCTAAAACCTCTGTTTCAGGTTTTACCACATTGAGCCCAGAACGTAAGGGCCGGACCTGAAATTTGGAGCCAAAATTGAAATTTTCACTTTGGCTGAAATTGCATGAAATATGTGTCCCCCGTGGAAGCCCATGCCATCCCAGGTGAGAAAAATGCATCCTGAATCAAGTCTGAGGGCTAAAACCTCTGTTTCGGGTTTTACCACATTGAGCCCAGAACGTAAGGTCCGGACCTGAAATTTGGAGCCAAAATTGAAATTTTCAGTTTGGCTGAAATTGCATGAAATATGTGTCCCCTGTGGAAGCCCATGCCATCCCAGGTGAGAAAAATGCATCCTGGATCAAGTCTGAGGGCTAAATCCTCTGTTCCGGGTTTTACCACATTGAGCCCAGAACGTAAGGGCCGGACCTGAAATTTGGAGCCAAAATTGAAATTTTCACTTTGGCTGAAATTGCATGAAATATGTGTCCCCCGTGGAAGCCCATGCCATCCCAGGTGAGAAAAATGCATCCTGAATCAAGTCTGAGGGCTAAAACCTCTGTTTCGGGTTTTACTAGATTGAGCCCAGAACGTAAGGGCCGGACCTGAAATTTGGAGCCAAAATTGAAATTTTCACTTTGGCTGAAATTGCATGAAATATGTGTCCCCCGTGGAAGCCCATGCCATCCCAGGTGAGAAAAATGCATCCTGAATCAAGTCTGAGTGCTAAAACCTCTGTTTCGGGTTTTACCAGATTGAGCCCAGAACGTAAGGGCCGGACCTGAAATTTGGATCCAAAATTGAAATTTTCACTTTGGCTGAAATTGCATGAAATATGTGTCCCCCATGAAAGCCCATGCCATCCCAGGTGAGAAAAATGCATCCTGAATCAAGTCTGAGGGCTAAAACCTCTGTTTCGGGTTTTACCACATTGAGCCCAGAACGTAAGGTCCGGACCTGAAATTTGGAGCCCAAATTGAAATTTTCACTTTGGCTTTAATTGCATGAAATATATGTCCCCTGTGGAAGCCCATGCCATCCCAGGTGAGAAAAATGCATGCCGAATAAAGTTTGAGGGCTAAAACCTCTGTTTCGGGTTTTACCACATTGAGCCCAGAACGTAAGGGCCGGACCTGAAATTTGGAGCCAAAATTGAAATTTTCACTTTGGCTGAAATTGCATGAAATATGTGTCCCCCGTGGAAGCCCATGCCATCCCAGGTGAGAAAAATGCATCCTGAATCAAGTCTGAGGACGAAAACCTCTGTTTCGGGTTTTACTAGATTGAGCCCAGAACGTAAGGGCCGGACCTGAAATATGGAGCCAAAATTGAAATTTTCACTTTGGCTGAAATTAACTGAAATATGTGTCCCCTGTGGAAGCCCATGCCATCCCAGGTGAGAAAAATGCATCCTGAATGAAGTCTGAGGGCTAAAACCTCTGTTTCGGGTTTTACCACATTGAGCCCAGAACGTAAGGGCCAGACCTGAAATTTGGAGCCAAAATTGAAATTTTCAGTTTGGCTGAAATTGCATGAAATATGTGTCCCCCGTGGAAGCCCATGCCATCCCAGGTGAGAAAAATGCATCCTGAATCAAGTCTGAGGGCTAAAACCTCTGTTTTGGGTTTTACCACATTGAGTCCAGAACGTAAGGGCCGGACCTGAAATTTGGAGCCAAAATTGAAATTTTCACTTTGGCTGAAATTGCATGAAATATGTGTCCCCCGTGGAAGCCCATGCCATCCCAGGTGAGAAAAATGCATCCTGAATCAAGTCTGAGGGCTAAAACCTCTGTTTTGGGTTTTACCACATTGAGTCCAGAACGTAAGGGCCGGACCTGAAATTTGGAGCCAAAATTGAAATTTTCACTTTGGCTGAAATTGCATGAAATATGTGTCCCCCGTGGAAGCCCATGCCATCCCAGGTGAGAAAAATGCATCCTGAATCAAGTCTGAGGGCTAAAACCTCTGTTTTGGGTTTTACCACATTGAGCCCAGAACGTAAGGGCCGGACCTGAAATTTGGAGCCAAAATTGAAATTTTCACTTTGGCTGAAATTGCATGAAATATGTGTCCCCCGTGGAAGCCCGTGCCATCCCAGGTGAGAAAAATGCATCCTGAATCAAGTCTGAGGAGGAAAACCTCTGTTTCGGGTTTTACTAGATTGAGCCCAGAACGTAAGGGCCGGACCTGAAATATGGAGCCAAAATTGAAATTTTCACTTTGGCTGAAATTAACTGAAATATGTGTCCCCTGTGGAAGCCCATGCCATCCCAGGTGAGAAAAATGCATCCTGAATGAAGTCTGAGGGCTAAATCCTCTGTTTCGGGTTTTACCACATTGAGCCCAGAACGTAAGGGCCAGACCTGAAATTTGGACCCAAAATTGAAATTTTCACTTTGGCTGAAATTGCATGAAATATGTGTCCCCCGTGGAAGCCCATGCCATCCCAGGTGAGAAAAATGCATCCTGAATCAAGTCTGAGGGCTAAAACCTCTGTTTTGGGTTTTACCACATTGAGTCCAGAACGTAAGGGCCGGACCTGAAATTTGGAGCCAAAATTGAAATTTTCACTTTGGCTGAAATTGCATGAAATATGTGTCCCCCGTGGAAGCCCATGCCATCCCAGGTGAGAAAAATGCATCCTGAATCAAGTCTGAGGGCTAAAACCTCTGTTTTGGGTTTTACCACATTGAGTCCAGAACGTAAGGGCCGGACCTGAAATTTGGAGCCAAAATTGAAATTTTCACTTTGGCTGAAATTGCATGAAATATGTGTCCCCCGTGGAAGCCCATGCCATCCCAGGTGAGAAAAATGCATCCTGAATCAAGTCTGAGGGCTAAAACCTCTGTTTTGGGTTTTACCACATTGAGCCCAGAACGTAAGGGCCGGACCTGAAATTTGGAGCCAAAATTGAAATTTTCACTTTGGCTGAAATCTCATGAAATATGTGTCCCCCGTGGAAGCCCATGCCATCCCAGGTGAGAAAAATGCATCCTGAATCAAGTCTGAGGGCTAAAACCTCTGTTTCGGGTTTTACCACATTGAGCCCAGAACGTAAGTCCGGACCTGAAATTTGGAGCCAAAATTGAAATTTTCAGTTTGGCTGAAATTGCATGAAATATGTGTCCCCTGTGGAAGCCCATGCCATCCCAGGTGAGAAAAATGCATCCTGGATCAAGTCTGAGGGCTAAATCCTCTGTTCCGGGTTTTACCACATTGAGCCCAGAACGTAAGGGCCGGACCTGAAATTTGGAGCCAAAATTGAAATTTTCACTTTGGCTGAAATTGCATGAAATATGTGTCCCCCGTGGAAGCCCATGCCATCCCAGGTGAGAAAAATGCATCCTGAATCAAGTCTGAGGGCTAAAACCTCTGTTTCGGGTTTTACTAGATTGAGCCCAGAACGTAAGGGCCGGACCTGAAATTTGGAGCCAAAATTGAAATTTTCACTTTGGCTGAAATTGCATGAAATATGTGTCCCCCGTGGAAGCCCATGCCATCCCAGGTGAGAAAAATGCATCCTGAATCAAGTCTGAGGGCTAAATCCTCTGTTTTGGGTTTTACCACATTGAGCCCAGAACGTAAGGTCCGGACCTGAAATTTGGAGCCCAAATTGAAATTTTCACTTTGGCTTTAATTGCATGAAATATGTGTCCCCTGTGGAAGCCCATGCCATCCCAGGTGAGAAAAATGCATGCCGAATAAAGTTTGAGGGCTAAAACCTCTGTTTCGGGTATTACCACATTGAGCCCAGAACGTAAGGGCCGGACCTGAAATTTGGAGCCAAAATTGAAATTTTCACTTTTGCTGAAATTGCATGAAATATGTGTCCCCCGTGGAAGCCCATGCCATCCCAGGTGAGAAAAATGCATCCTGAATCAAGTCTGAGGACGAAAACCTCTGTTTCGGGTTTTACTAGATTGAGCCCAGAACGTAAGGGCCGGACCTGAAATTTGGAGCCAAAATTGAAATTTTCACTTTGGCTGAAATTAAATGAAATATGTGTCCCCCGTGGAAGCCCATGCCATCCCAGGTGAGAAAAAAGCATCCTGAATCAAGTCTGAGGGCTAAAACCTCTGTTTTGGGTTTTACCACATTGAGCCCAGAACGTGAGGTCCGGACCTGAAATTTGGAGCCAAAATTGAAATTTTCAGTTTGGCATAAATTAGATGAAATATGTGTCCCCCGTGGAAGCCCATGCCATCCCAGGTGAGAAAAATGCATCCTGAATCAAGTCTGGGGGCTAAATCCTCTGTTTCGGGTTTTACCACATTGAGCCCAGAACGTAAGGTCCGGACCTGAAATTTGGAGCCAAAATTGAAGTTTTCAGTTTGGCTTTAATTGCATGAAATATGTGTCCCCCGTGGAAGCCCATGCCATCCCAGGTGAGAAAAATGCATGCCGAATAAAGTTTGAGGGCTAAAACCTCTGTTTCGGGTTTTACCACATTGAGCCCAGAACGTAAGGGCCGGACCTGAAATTTGGAGCCAAAATTGAAATTTTCACTTTGGCTGAAATTGCATGAAATATGTGTCCCCCGTGGAAGCCCATGCCATCCCAGGTGAAAAAAATGCATCCTGAATCAAGTCTGAGGGCTAAATCCTCTGTTTCAGGTTTTACCACATTGAGCTCAGAACGTAAGGGCCGGACCTGAAATTTGGAGCCAAAATTGAAATTTTCAGTTTGGCTGAAATTGCATCAATTATGTGTCCCCCTTGGAAGCCCATGCCATCCCAGGTGAGAAAAATGCATCCTGAATCAAGTCTGAGGGCTAAATCCTCTGTTTCGGGTTTTACCACATTGAGCTCTGAACGTAAGGGCCGGACCTGAAATTTGGAGCCAAAATTGAAATTCTCAGTTTGGCTAAAATTGCATGAAATACGTGTCCCCCGTGGAAGCCCATGCCATCCCAGGTGAGAAAAATGCATCCTGAATCAAGTCTGAGGGCTAAATCCTCTGTTTCGGGTTTTACCACATTGAGCCCAGAACGTAAGGGCCGGACCTGAAATTTGGAGCCAAAATTGAAATTTTCACTTTGGCTGAAATTGCATGAAATATGTGTCCCCCGTGGAAGCCCATGCCATCCCAGGTGAGAAAAATGCATTCTGAATCAAGTCTGAGGGCTAAAACCTCTGTTTCGGGTTTTACCACATTGAGCCCAGAACGTAAGGGCCGGACCTGAAATTTGGAGCCAAAATTAAAATTTTCACTTTGGCTGAAATTGCATGAAATATGTGTCCCCCGTGGAAGCCCATGCCATCCCAGGTGAGAAAAATGCATGCCGAATAAAGTTTGAGGGCTAAAACCTCTGTTTCGGTTTTTACCACATTGAGCCCAGAACGTAAGGGCCGGACCTGAAATTTGGAGCCAAAATTAAAATTTTCAGTTTGGCTGAAATTGCATGAATTATGTGTCCCCCGTGGAAGCCCATGCCATCCCAGGTGAGAAAAATGCATCCTGAATCAAGTCTGAGGGCTAAATCCTCTGTTTCGGGTTTTACCACATTGAGCCCAGAACGTAAGGTCCGGACCTGAAATTTGGAGCCAAAATTGAAATTTTCACTTTGGCTGAAATTGCATGAAATATGTGTCCCCCGTGGAAGCCCATGCCATCCCAGGTGAGAAAAATGCATCCTGAATCAAGTCTCAGGGCTAAATCCTCTGTTTTGGGTTTTACCACATTGAGCCCAGAACGTAAGGTCCGGACCTCAGATTTGGAGCCAAAATTGAAATTTTCACTTTGGCTGAAATTGCATGAAATATGTGTCCCCCGTGGAAGCCCATGCCATCCCAGGTGAGAAAAATGCATCCTGAATCAAGTCTGAGGGCTAAAACCTCTGTTTCGGGTTTTACCACATTGAGCCCAGAACGTAAGGGCCGGACCTGAAATTTGGAGCCAAAATTGAAATTTTCACTTTGGCTGAAATTGCATGAATTATGTGTACCCCGTGGAAGCCCATGCCATCCCAGGTGAGAAAAATGCATCCTGAATCAAGTCTGAGGGCTAAATCCTCTGTTTTGGGTTTTACCACATTGAGCCCAGAACGTAAGGTCCGGACCTGAAATTTGGCGCCAAAATTGAAATTTTCACTTTGGCTGAAATTGCATGAAATATGTGTCCCCCTTGGAAGCCCATGCCATCCCAGGTGAGAAAAATGCATCCTGAATCAAGTCTGAGGGCTAAATCCTCTGTTTCGGGTTTTACCACATTGAGCCCAGAACGTAAGGGCCGGACCTGAAATTTGGAGCCAAAATTGAAATTTTCACTTTGGCTGAAATTGCATGAAATATGTGTCCCCCGTGGAAGCCCATGCCATCCCAGGTGAGAAAAATGCATCCTGAATCAAGTCTGAGGGCTAAAACCTCTGTTTCAGGTTTTACCAGATTGAGCCCAGAACGTAAGGGCCGGACCTGAAATTTGGAGCCCAAATTGAAATTTTCAGTTTGGCTGAAATTGCATGACATATGTGTCCCCTGTGGAAGCCCATGCCATCCCAGGTGAGAAAAATGCATGCCGAATCAAGTCTGAGGGCTAAAACCTCTGTTTCGGGTTTTACCAGATTGAGCCCAGAACGTAAGGTCCGGACCTGAAATTTGGAGCCAAAATTGAAATTTTCAGTTTGGCTGAAATTGCATGAAATATGTGTCCCCCGTGGAAGCCCATGCCATCCCAGGTGAGAAAAATGCATCCTGAATCAAGTCTGAGGGCTAAAACCTCTGTTTCGGGTTTTACTAGATTGAGCCCAGAACGTAAGGGCCGGACCTGAAATTTGGAGCCAAAATTGAAATTTTCACTTTGGCTGAAATTGCATGAAATATGTGTCCCCCGTGGAAGCCCATGCCATCCCAGGTGAGAAAAATGCATCCTGAATCAAGTCTGAGGGCTAAAACCTCTGTTTTGGGTTTTACCACATTGAGCCCAGAACGTAAGGGCCGGACCTGAAATTTGGAGCCAAAATTGAAATTTTCACTTTGGCTGAAATTGCATGAAATATGTGTCCCCCGTGGAAGCCCATGCCATCCCAGGTGAGAAAAATGCATCCTGAATCAAGTCTGAGGGCTAAAACCTCTGTTTCGGGTTTTACCACATTGAGCCCAGAACGTAAGGTCCGGACCTGAAATTTGGAGCCAAAATTGAAATTTTCAGTTTGGCTGAAATTGCATGAAATATGTGTCCCCTGTGGAAGCCCATGCCATCCCAGGTGAGAAAAATGCATCCTGGATCAAGTCTGAGGGCTAAATCCTCTGTTCCGGGTTTTACCACATTGAGCCCAGAACGTAAGGGCCGGACCTGAAATTTGGAGCCAAAATTGAAATTTTCACTTTGGCTGAAATTGCATGAAATATGTGTCCCCCGTGGAAGCCCATGCCATCCCAGGTGAGAAAAATGCATCCTGAATCAAGTCTGAGGGCTAAAACCTCTGTTTCGGGTTTTACTAGATTGAGCCCAGAACGTAAGGGCCGGACCTGAAATTTGGAGCCAAAATTGAAATTTTCACTTTGGCTGAAATTGCATGAAATATGTGTCCCCCGTGGAAGCCCATGCCATCCCAGGTGAGAAAAATGCATCCTGAATCAAGTCTGAGTGCTAAAACCTCTGTTTCGGGTTTTACCAGATTGAGCCCAGAACGTAAGGGCCGGACCTGAAATTTGGAGCCAAAATTGAAATTTTCACTTTGGCTGAAATTGCATGAAATATGTGTCCCCCATGAAAGCCCATGCCATCCCAGGTGAGAAAAATGCATCCTGAATCAAGTCTGAGGGCTAAAACCTCTGTTTTGTGTTTTACCACATTGAGCCCAGAACGTAAGGGCCAGACCTGAAATTTGGAGCCAAAATTGAAATTTTCACTTTGGCTTTAATTGCATGAAATATGTGTCCCCTGTGGAAGCCCATGCCATCCCAGGTGAGAAAAATGCATGCCGAATAAAGTTTGAGGGCTAAAACCTCTGTTTCGGGTTTTACCACATTGAGCCCAGAACGTAAGGGCCGGACCTGAAATTTGGAGCCAAAATTGAAATTTTCAGTTTGGCTGAAATTGCATGAAATATGTGTCCCCAGTGGAAGCCCATGCCATCCCAGGTGAGAAAAATGCATCCTGAATCAAGTCTGAGGACGAAAACCTCTGTTTCGGGTTCTACCAGATTGAGCCCAGAACGTAAGGGCCGGACCTGAAATTTGGAGCCCAAATTGAAATTTTCAGTTTGGCTGAAATTGCATGAAATATGTGTCCCCCGTGGAAGCCCATGCCATCCCAGGTGAGAAAAATGCATCCTGAATCAAGTCTGAGGGCTAAAACCTCTGTTTCGGGTTTTACCACATTGAGCCCAGAACGTAAGGTCCGGACCTGAAATTTGGAGCCAAAATTGAAATTTTCAGTTTGGCTGAAATTGCATGAAATATGTGTCCCCCGTGGAAGCCCATGCCATCCCAGGTGAGAAAAATGCATCCTGAATCAAGTCTGAGGGCTAAAACCTCTGTTTCGGGTTTTACTAGATTGAGCCCAGAACGTAAGGGCCGGACCTGAAATTTGGAGCCAAAATTGAAATTTTCACTTTGGCTGAAATTAAATGAAATATGTGTCCCCCGTGGAAGCCCATGCCATCCCAGGTGAGAAAAATGCATCCTGAATCAAGTC
Source organism: Halichoeres trimaculatus (assembly GCF_033239565.1). Lineage (NCBI taxonomy): Eukaryota > Metazoa > Chordata > Actinopteri > Labriformes > Labridae > Halichoeres > Halichoeres trimaculatus. Next base: position 97,260 of record NW_027437237.1, on the reverse strand, counting down.
TGAGGGCTAAAACCTCTGTTTTGGGTTTTACCACATTGAGCCCAGAACGTAAGGGCCGGACCTGAAATTTGGAGCCAAAATTGAAATTTTCACTTTGGCTGAAATTGCATGAAATATGTGTCCCCCGTGGAAGCCCATGCCATCCCAGGTGAGAAAAATGCATCCTGAATCAAGTCTGAGGGCTAAAACCTCTGTTTCGGGTTTTACCACATTGAGCCCAGAACGTAAGGTCCGGACCTGAAATTTGGAGCCAAAATTGAAATTTTCAGTTTGGCTGAAATTGCATGAAATATGTGTCCCCTGTGGAAGCCCATGCCATCCCAGGTGAGAAAAATGCATCCTGGATCAAGTCTGAGGGCTAAATCCTCTGTTCCGGGTTTTACCACATTGAGCCCAGAACGTAAGGGCCGGACCTGAAATTTGGAGCCAAAATTGAAATTTTCACTTTGGCTGAAATTGCATGAAATATGTGTCCCCCGTGGAAGCCCATGCCATCCCAGGTGAGAAAAATGCATCCTGAATCAAGTCTGAGGGCTAAAACCTCTGTTTCGGGTTTTACTAGATTGAGCCCAGAACGTAAGGGCCGGACCTGAAATTTTGAGCCCAAATTGAAATTTTCACTTTGGCTGAAATTGCATGAAATATGTGTCCCCCGTGGAAGCCCATGCCATCCCAGGTGAGAAAAATGCATCCTGAATCAAGTCTGAGTGCTAAAACCTCTGTTTCGGGTTTTACCAGATTGAGCCCAGAACGTAAGGGCCGGACCTGAAATTTGGATCCAAAATTGAAATTTTCACTTTGGCTGAAATTGCATGAAATATGTGTCCCCCATGAAAGCCCATGCCATCCCAGGTGAGAAAAATGCATCCTGAATCAAGTCTGAGGGCTAAAACCTCTGTTTCGGGTTTTACCACATTGAGCCCAGAACGTAAGGTCCGGACCTGAAATTTGGAGCCCAAATTGAAATTTTCACTTTGGCTTTAATTGCATGAAATATATGTCCCCTGTGGAAGCCCATGCCATCCCAGGTGAGAAAAATGCATGCCGAATAAAGTTTGAGGGCTAAAACCTCTGTTTCGGGTTTTACCACATTGAGCCCAGAACGTAAGGGCCGACCCTGAAATTTGGAGCCCAAATTGAAATTTTCACTTTGGCTGAAATTGCATGAAATATGTGTCCCCCGTGGAAGCCCATGCCATCCCAGGTGAGAAAAATGCATCCTGAATCAAGTCTGAGGGCTAAAACCTCTGTTTCGGGTTTTACCACATTGAGCCCAGAACGTAAGGTCCGGACCTGAAATTTGGAGCCAAAATTGAAATTTTCAGTTTGGCTGAAATTGCATGAAATATGTGTCCCCTGTGGAAGCCCATGCCATCCCAGGTGAGAAAAATGCATCCTGGATCAAGTCTGAGGGCTAAATCCTCTGTTCCGGGTTTTACCACATTGAGCCCAGAACGTAAGGGCCGGACCTGAAATTTGGAGCCAAAATTGAAATTTTCACTTTGGCTGAAATTGCATGAAATATGTGTCCCCCGTGGAAGCCCATGCCATCCCAGGTGAGAAAAATGCATCCTGAATCAAGTCTGAGGGCTAAAACCTCTGTTTCGGGTTTTACTAGATTGAGCCCAGAACGTAAGGGCCGGACCTGAAATTTTGAGCCCAAATTGAAATTTTCACTTTGGCTGAAATTGCATGAAATATGTGTCCCCCGTGGAAGCCCATGCCATCCCAGGTGAGAAAAATGCATCCTGAATCAAGTCTGAGTGCTAAAACCTCTGTTTCGGGTTTTACCAGATTGAGCCCAGAACGTAAGGGCCGGACCTGAAATTTGGATCCAAAATTGAAATTTTCACTTTGGCTGAAATTGCATGAAATATGTGTCCCCCATGAAAGCCCATGCCATCCCAGGTGAGAAAAATGCATCCTGAATCAAGTCTGAGGGCTAAAACCTCTGTTTCGGGTTTTACCACATTGAGCCCAGAACGTAAGGTCCGGACCTGAAATTTGGAGCCCAAATTAATATTTTCACTTTGGCTTTAATTGCATGAAATATATGTCCCCTGTGGAAGCCCATGCCATCCCAGGTGAGAAAAATGCATCCTGAATCAAGTCTGAGGGCTAAAACCTCTGTTTCGGGTTTTACCACATTGAGCCCAGAACGTAAGGGCCGGACCTGAAATTTGGAGCCAAAATTGAAATTTTCACTTTGGCTGAAATTAACTGAAATATGTGTCCCCTGTGGAAGCCCATGCCATCCCAGGTGAGAAAAATGCATCCTGAATGAAGTCTGAGGGCTAAAACCTCTGTTTCGGGTTTTACCACATTGAGCCCAGAACGTAAGGGCCAGACCTGAAATTTGGACCCAAAATTGAAATTTTCACTTTGGCTGAAATTGCATGAAATATGTGTCCCCCGTGGAAGCCCATGCCATCCCAGGTGAGAAAAATGCATGCCGAATAAAGTTTGAGGGCTAAAACCTCTGTTTCGGGTATTACCACATTGAGCCCAGAACGTAAGGGCCGGACCTGAAATTTGGAGCCAAAATTGAAATTTTCACTTTTGCTGAAATTGCATGAAATATGTGTCCCCAGTGGAAGCCCATGCCATCCCAGGTGAGAAAAATGCATCCTGAATCAAGTCTGAGGACGAAAACCTCTGTTTCGGGTTTTACTAGATTGAGCCCAGAACGTAAGGGCCGGACCTGAAATTTGGAGCCAAAATTGAAATTTTCACTTTGGCTGAAATTAAATGAAATATGTGTCCCCCGTGGAAGCCCATGCCATCCCAGGTGAGAAAAATGCATCCTGAATCAAGTCTGAGGGCTAAAACCTCTGTTTTGGGTTTTACCACATTGAGCCCAGAACGTGAGGTCCGGACCTGAAATTTGGAGCCAAAATTGAAATTTTCACTTTGGCTTTAATTGCATGAAATATGTGTCCCCTGTGGAAGCCCATGCCATCCCAGGTGAGAAAAATGCATGCCGAATAAAGTTTGAGGGCTAAAACCTCTGTTTCGGGTTTTACCACATTGAGCCCAGAACGTAAGGGCCGGACCTGAAATTTGGAGCCAAAATTGAAATTTTCACTTTGGCTGAAATTGCATGAAATATGTGTCCCCCGTGGAAGCCCATGCCATCCCAGGTGAGAAAAATGCATCCTGAATCAAGTCTGAGGACGAAAACCTCTGTTTCGGGTTTTACCACATTGAGCCCAGAACGTAAGGGCCGGACCTGAAATTTGGAGCCAAAATTGAAATTTTCACTTTGGCTGAAATTGCATGAAATATGTGTCCCCCGTGGAAGCCCATGCCATCCCAGGTGAGAAAAATGCATCCTGAATCAAGTCTGAGGGCTAAAACCTCTGTTTTGGGTTTTACCACATTGAGCCCAGAACGTAAGGGCCGGACCTGAAATTTGGAGCCAAAATTGAAATTTTCACTTTGGCTGAAATTGCATGAAATATGTGTCCCCCGTGGAAGCCCATGCCATCCCAGGTGAGAAAAATGCATCCTGAATCAAGTCTGAGGGCTAAAACCTCTGTTTCAGGTTTTACCAGATTGAGCCCAGAACGTAAGGGCCGGACCTGAAATTTGGAGCCCAAATTGAAATTTTCAGTTTGGCTGAAATTGCATGAAATATGTGTCCCCTGTGGAAGCCCATGCCATCCCAGGTGAGAAAAATGCATGCCGAATAAAGTCTGAGGGCTAAAACCTCTGTTTCGGGTTTTACCACATTGAGCCCAGAACGTAAGGGCCGGACCTGAAATTTGGAGCCAAAATTGAAATTTTCACTTTGGCTGAAATTGCATGAAATATGTGTCCCCCGTGGAAGCCCATGCCATCCCAGGTTAGAAAAATGCATCCTGAATCAAGTCTGAGGACGAAAACCTCTGTTTCGGGTTTTACCACATTGAGCCCAGAACGTAAGGGCCGGACCTGAAATTTGGAGCCAAAATTGAAATTTTCACTTTGGCTGAAATTAAATGAAATATGTGTCCCCCGTGGAAGCCCATGCCATCCCAGGTGAGAAAAATGCATCCTGAATCAAGTTTGAGGGCTAAAACCTCTGTTTCGGGTTTTACCACATTGAGCCCAGAACGTAAGGTCCGGACCTGAAATTTGGAGCCAAAATTGAAATTTTCACTTTGGCTTTAATTGCATGAAATATGTGTCCCCTGTGGAAGCCCATGCCATCCCAGGTGAGAAAAATGCATGCCGAATAAAGTTTGAGGGCTAAAACCTCTGTTTCGGGTTTTACCACATTGAGCCCAGAACGTAAGGGCCGGACCTGAAATTTGGAGCCAAAATTGAAATTTTCACTTTGGCTGAAATTGCATGAAATATGTGTCCCCCGTGGAAGCCCATGCCATCCCAGGTGAGAAAAAAGCATCCTGAATCAAGTCTGAGGACGAAAACCTCTGTTTCGGGTTTTACTAGATTGAGCCCAGAACGTAAGGGCCGGACCTGAAATTTGGAGCCAAAATTGAAATTTTCACTTTTGCTGAAATTGCATGAAATATGTGTCCCCCGTGGAAGCCCATGCCATCCCAGGTGAGAAAAATGCATCCTGAATCAAGTCTGAGGGCTAAAACCTCTGTTTCGGGTTTTACCACATTGAGCCCAGAACGTAAGGGCCAGACCTGAAATTTGGAGCCAAAATTGAAATTTTCAGTTTGGCTGAAATTGCATGAAACATGTGTCCCCCGTGGAAGCCCATGCCATCCCAGGTGAGAAAAATGCATCCTGAATCAAGTCTGAGGGCTAAAACCTCTGTTTTGGGTTTTACCACATTGAGTCCAGAACGTAAGGGCCGGACCTGAAATTTGGAGCCAAAATTGAAATTTTCACTTTGGCTGAAATTGCATGAAATATGTGTCCCCTGTGGAAGCCCATGCCATCCCAGGTGAGAAAAATGCATCCTGGATCAAGTCTGAGGGCTAAATCCTCTGTTCCGGGTTTTACCACATTGAGCCCAGAACGTAAGGGCCGGACCTGAAATTTGGAGCCAAAATTGAAATTTTCACTTTGGCTGAAATTGCATGAAATATGTGTCCCCCGTGGAAGCCCATGCCATCCCAGGTGAGAAAAATGCATCCTGAATCAAGTCTGAGGGCTAAAACCTCTGTTTCGGGTTTTACTAGATTGAGCCCAGAACGTAAGGGCCGGACCTGAAATTTTGAGCCAAAATTGAAATTTTCACTTTGGCTGAAATTGCATGAAATATGTGTCCCCCGTGGAAGCCCATGCCATCCCAGGTGAGAAAAATGCATCCTGAATCAAGTCTGAGTGCTAAAACCTCTGTTTCGGGTTTTACCAGATTGAGCCCAGAACGTAAGGGCCGGACCTGAAATTTGGAGCCAAAATTGAAATTTTCACTTTGGCTGAAATTGCATGAAATATGTGTCCCCCATGAAAGCCCATGCCATCCCAGGTGAGAAAAATGCATCCTGAATCAAGTCTGAGGGCTAAATCCTCTGTTTCGGGTTTTACCACATTGAGCCCAGAACGTAAGGTCCGGACCTGAAATTTGGAGCCCAAATTGAAATTTTCACTTTGGCTTTAATTGCATGAAATATGTGTCCCCTGTGGAAGCCCATGCCATCCCAGGTGAGAAAAATGCATGCCGAATAAAGTTTGAGGGCTAAAACCTCTGTTTCGGGTTTTACCAGATTGAGCCCAGAACGTAAGGGCCGGACCTGAAATTTGGAGCCAAAATTGAAATTTTCACTTTTGCTGAAATTGCATGAAATATGTGTCCCCCGTGGAAGCCCATGCCATCCCAGGTGAGAAAAATGCATCCTGAATCAAGTCTGAGGACGAAAACCTCTGTTTCGGGTTTTACTAGATTGAGCCCAGAACGTAAGGGCCGGACCTGAAATTTGGAGCCAAAATTGAAATTTTCACTTTGGCTGAAATTAAATGAAATATGTGTCCCCCGTGGAAGCCCATGCCATCCCAGGTGAGAAAAATGCAGCCTGAATCAAGTCTGAGGACGAAAACCTCTGTTTCGGGTTTTACCACATTGAGCCCAGAACGTAAGGTCCGGACCTGAAATTTGGAGCCAAAATTGAAATTTTCACTTTGGCTTTAATTGCATGAAATATGTGTCCCCTGTGGAAGCCCATGCCATCCCAGGTGAGAAAAATGCATGCCGAATAAAGTTTGAGGGCTAAAACCTCTGTTTCGGGTTTTACCACATTGAGCCCAGAACGTAAGGGCCGGACCTGAAATTTGGAGCCAAAATTGAAATTTTCACTTTGGCTGAAATTGCATGAAATATGTGTCCCCCGTGGAAGCCCATGCCATCCCAGGTGAGAAAAAAGCATCCTGAATCAAGTCTGAGGACGAAAACCTCTGTTTCGGGTTTTACTAGATTGAGCCCAGAACGTAAGGGCCGGACCTGAAATTTGGAGCCAAAATTGAAATTTTCACTTTGGCTGAAATTGCATGAAATATGTGTCCCCCGTGGAAGCCCATGCCATCCCAGGTGAGAAAAATGCATGCTGAATCAAGTCTGAGGGCTAAATCCTCTGTTTCGGGTTTTACCACATTGAGCCCAGAACGTAAGGGCCGGACCTGAAATTTGGAGCCAAAATTGAAATTTTCACTTTGGCTGAAATTAAATGAAATATGTGTCCCCCGTGGAAGCCCATGCCATCCCATGTGAGAAAAATACATCCTGAATCAAGTCTGAGGGCGAAAACCTCTGTTTCGGGTTTTACCACATTGAGCCCAGAACGTAAGGGCCGACCCTGAAATTTGGAGCCAAAATTGAAATTTTCACTTTGGCTGAAATTAAATGAAATATGTGTCCCCCGTGGAAGCCCATGCCATCCCAGGTGAGAAAAATGCATCCTGAATCAAGTCTGAGGGCTAAAACCTCTGTTTTGGGTTTTACCACATTGAGCCCAGAACGTAAGGGCCGGACCTGAAATTTGGAGCCAAAATTGAAATTTTCACTTTGGCTGAAATTGCATGAAATATGTGTCCCCCGTGGAAGCCCATGCCATCCCAGGTGAGAAAAATGCATGCTGAATCAAGTCTGAGGCCTAAATCCTCTGTTTCGGGTTTTACCACATTGAGCCCAGAACGTAAGGGCCGGACCTGAAATTTGGAGCCAAAATTGAAATTTTCACTTTGGCTGAAATTGCATGAAATATGTGTCCCCCGTGGAAGCCCATGCCATCCCAGGTGAGAAAAATGCATCCTGAATCAAGTCTGAGGACGAAAACCTCTGTTTCGGGTTTTACTAGATTGAGCCCAGAACGTAAGGGCCGGACCTGAAATTTGGAGCCAAAATTGAAATTTTCACTTTGGCTGAAATTGCATGAAATATGTGTCCCCCGTGGAAGCCCATGCCATCCCAGGTGAGAAAAATGCATCCTGAATCAAGTCTGAGGGCTAAAACCTCTGTTTTGGGTTTTACCACATTGAGCCCAGAACGTAAGGGCCAGACCTGAAATTTGGAGCCAAAATTGAAATTTTCACTTTGGCTTTAATTGCATGAAATATGTGTCCCCTGTGGAAGCCCATGCCATCCCAGGTGAGAAAAATGCATGCCGAATAAAGTTTGAGGGCTAAAACCTCTGTTTCGGGTTTTACCACATTGAGCCCAGAACGTAAGGGCCGGACCTGAAATTTGGAGCCAAAATTGAAATTTTCACTTTGGCTGAAATTGCATGAAATATGTGTCCCCCGTGGAAGCCCATGCCATCCCAGGTGAGAAAAATGCATCCTGAATCAAGTCTGAGGACGAAAACCTCTGTTTCGGGTTCTACCAGATTGAGCCCAGAACGTAAGGGCCGGACCTGAAATTTGGAGCCAAAATTGAAATTTTCACTTTGGCTGAAATTGCATGAAATATGTGTCCCCCGTGGAAGCCCATGCCATCCCAGGTGAGAAAAATGCATCCTGAATCAAGTCTGAGGGCTAAAACCTCTGTTTCGGGTTTTACTAGATTGAGCCCAGAACGTAAGGGCCGGACCTGAAATTTGGAGCCAAAATTGAAATTTTCACTTTGGCTGAAATTGCATGAAATATGTGTCCCCCGTGGAAGCCCATGCCATCCCAGGTGAGAAAAATGCATCCTGAATCAAGTCTGAGTGCTAAAACCTCTGTTTCGGGTTTTACCAGATTGAGCCCAGAACGTAAGGGCCGGACCTGAAATTTGGAGCCAAAATTGAAATTTTAACTTTGGCTGAAATTGCATGAAATATGTGTCCCCCATGAAAGCCCATGCCATCCCAGGTGAGAAAAATGCATCCTGAATCAAGTCTGAGGGCTAAAACCTCTGTTTTGGGTTTTACCACATTGAGCCCAGAACGTAAGGGCCAGACCTGAAATTTGGAGCCAAAATTGAAATTTTCACTTTGGCTTTAATTGCATGAAATATGTGTCCCCTGTGGAAGCCCATGCCATCCCAGGTGAGAAAAATGCATGCCGAATAAAGTTTGAGGGCTAAAACCTCTGTTTCGGGTTTTACCACATTGAGCCCAGAACGTAAGGGCCGGACCTGAAATTTGGAGCCAAAATTGAAATTTTCAGTTTGGCTGAAATTGCATGAAATATGTGTCCCCAGTGGAAGCCCATGCCATCCCAGGTGAGAAAAATGCATCCTGAATCAAGTCTGAGGACGAAAACCTCTGTTTCGGGTTCTACCAGATTGAGCCCAGAACGTAAGGGCCGGACCTGAAATTTGGAGCCCAAATTGAAATTTTCAGTTTGGCTGAAATTGCATGAAATATGTGTCCCCCGTGGAAGCCCATGCCATCCCAGGTGAGAAAAATGCATCCTGAATCAAGTCTGAGGGCTAAAACCTCTGTTTCGGGTTTTACCACATTGAGCCCAGAACGTAAGGTCCGGACCTGAAATTTGGAGCCAAAATTGAAATTTTCAGTTTGGCTGAAATTGCATGAAATATGTGTCCCCCGTGGAAGCCCATGCCATCCCAGGTGAGAAAAATGCATCCTGAATCAAGTCTGAGGGCTAAAACCTCTGTTTCGGGTTTTACTAGATTGAGCCCAGAACGTAAGGGCCGGACCTGAAATTTGGAGCCAAAATTGAAATTTTCACTTTGGCTGAAATTGCATGAAATATGTGTCCCCCGTGGAAGCCCATGCCATCCCAGGTGAGAAAAATGCATCCTGAATCAAGTCTGAGGGCTAAAACCTCTGTTTCAGGTTTTACCACATTGAGCCCAGAACGTAAGGGCCGGACCTGAAATTTGGAGCCAAAATTGAAATTTTCACTTTGGCTGAAATTGCATGAAATATGTGTCCCCCGTGGAAGCCCATGCCATCCCAGGTGAGAAAAATGCATCCTGAATCAAGTCTGAGGGCTAAAACCTCTGTTTCGGGTTTTACCACATTGAGCCCAGAACGTAAGGGCAGGACCTGAAATTTGGAGCCAAAATTGAAATTTTCAGTTTGGCTGAAATTGCATGAAATATGTGTCCCCTGTGGAAGCCCATGCCATCCCAGGTGAGAAAAATGCATCCTGGATCAAGTCTGAGGGCTAAATCCTCTGTTCCGGGTTTTACTAGATTGAGCCCAGAACGTAAGGGCCGGACCTGAAATTTGGAGCCAAAATTGAAATTTTCACTTTGGCTGAAATTAAATGAAATATGTGTCCCCCGTGGAAGCCCATGCCATCCCAGGTGAGAAAAATGCATCCTGAATCAAGTTTGAGGGCTAAAACCTCTGTTTCGGGTTTTACCACATTGAGCCCAGAACGTAAGGTCCGGACCTGAAATTTGGAGCCAAAATTGAAATTTTCACTTTGGCTTTAATTGCATGAAATATGTGTCCCCTGTGGAAGCCCATGCCATCCCAGGTGAGAAAAATGCATGCCGAATAAAGTTTGAGGGCTAAAACCTCTGTTTCGGGTTTTACCACATTGAGCCCAGAACGTAAGGGCCGGACCTGAAATTTGGAGCCAAAATTGAAATTTTCACTTTGGCTGAAATTGCATGAAATATGTGTCCCCCGTGGAAGCCCATGCCATCCCAGGTGAGAAAAAAGCATCCTGAATCAAGTCTGAGGACGAAAACCTCTGTTTCGGGTTTTACTAGATTGAGCCCAGAATGTAAGGGCCGGACCTGAAATTTGGAGCCAAAATTGAAATTTTCACTTTTGCTGAAATTGCATGAAATATGTGTCCCCCGTGGAAGCCCATGCCATCCCAGGTGAGAAAAATGCATCCTGAATCAAGTCTGAGGGCTAAAACCTCTGTTTCGGGTTTTACCACATTGAGCCCAGAACGTAAGGGCCAGACCTGAAATTTGGAGCCAAAATTGAAATTTTCAGTTTGGCTGAAATTGCATGAAACATGTGTCCCCCGTGGAAGCCCATGCCATCCCAGGTGAGAAAAATGCATCCTGAATCAAGTCTGAGGGCTAAAACCTCTGTTTTGGGTTTTACCACATTGAGTCCAGAACGTAAGGGCCGGACCTGAAATTTGGAGCCAAAATTGAAATTTTCACTTTGGCTGAAATTGCATGAAATATGTGTCCCCCGTGGAAGCCCATGCCATCCCAGGTGAGAAAAATGCATCCTGAATCAAGTCTGAGGGCTAAAACCTCTGTTTTGGGTTTTACCACATTGAGCCCAGAACGTAAGGGCCGGACCTGAAATTTGGAGCCAAAATAGAAATTTTCACTTTGGCTGAAATTGCATGAAATATGTGTCCCCCGTGGAAGCCCATGCCATCCCAGGTGAGAAAAATGCATCCTGAATCAAGTCTGAGGGCTAAAACCTCTGTTTCGGGTTTTACCACATTGAGCCCAGAACGTAAGGTCCGGACCTGAAATTTGGAGCCAAAATTGAAATTTTAACTTTGGCTGAAATTGCATGAAATATGTGTCCCCTGTGGAAGCCCATGCCATCCCAGGTGAGAAAAATGCATCCTGGATCAAGTCTGAGGGCTTAATCCTCTGTTCCGGGTTTTACCACATTGAGCCCAGAACGTAAGGGCCGGACCTGAAATTTGGAGCCAAAATTGAAATTTTCACTTTGGCTGAAATTGCATGAAATATGTGTCCCCCGTGGAAGCCCATGCCATCCCAGGTGAGAAAAATGCATCCTGAATCAAGTCTGAGGGCTAAAACCTCTGTTTCGGGTTTTACTAGATTGAGCCCAGAACGTAAGGGCCGGACCTGAAATTTTGAGCCCAAATTGAAATTTTCACTTTGGCTGAAATTGCATGAAATATGTGTCCCCCGTGGAAGCCCATGCCATCCCAGGTGAGAAAAATGCATCCTGAATCAAGTCTGAGTGCTAAAACCTCTGTTTCGGGTTTTACCAGATTGAGCCCAGAACGTAAGGGCCGGACCTGAAATTTGGAGCCAAAATTGAAATTTTCACTTTGGCTGAAATTGCATGAAATATGTGTCCCCCATGGAAGCCCATGCCATCCCAGGTGAGAAAAATGCATCCTGAATCAAGTCTGAGGGCTAAATCCTCTGTTTCGGGTTTTACCACATTGAGCCCAGAACGTAAGGTCCGGACCTGAAATTTGGAGCCCAAATTGAAATTTTCACTTTGGCTTTAATTGCATGAAATATGTGTCCCCTGTGGAAGCCCATGCCATCCCAGGTGAGAAAAATGCATGCCGAATAAAGTTTGAGGGCTAAAACCTCTGTTTCGGGTTTTACCACATTGAGCCCAGAACGTAAGGGCAGGACCTGAAATTTGGAGCCAAAATTGAAATTTTCACTTTTGCTGAAATTGCATGAAATATGTGTCCCCCGTGGAAGCCCATGCCATCCCAGGTGAGAAAAATGCATCCTGAATCAAGTCTGAGGACGAAAACCTCTGTTTCGGGTTTTACTAGATTGAGCCCAGAACGTAAGGGCCGGACCTGAAATTTGGAGCCAAAATTGAAATTTTCACTTTGGCTGAAATTAAATGAAATATGTGTCCCCCGTGGAAGCCCATGCCATCCCAGGTGAGAAAAATGCAGCCTGAATCAAGTTTGAGGGCTAAAACCTCTGTTTCGGGTTTTACCACATTGAGCCCAGAACGTAAGGTCCGGACCTGAAATTTGGAGCCAAAATTGAAATTTTCACTTTGGCTTTAATTGCATGAAATATGTGTCCCCTGTGGAAGCCCATGCCATCCCAGGTGAGAAAAATGCATGCCGAATAAAGTTTGAGGGCTAAAACCTCTGTTTCGGGTTTTACCACATTGAGCCCAGAACGTAAGGGCCGGACCTGAAATTTGGAGCCAAAATTGAAATTTTCACTTTGGCTGAAATTGCATGAAATATGTGTCCCCCGTGGAAGCCCATGCCATCCCAGGTGAGAAAAAAGCATCCTGAATCAAGTCTGAGGACGAAAACCTCTGTTTCGGGTTTTACTAGATTGAGCCCAGAACGTAAGGGCCGGACCTGAAATTTGGAGCCAAAATTGAAATTTTCACTTTGGCTGAAATTGCATGAAATATGTGTCCCCCGTGGAAGCCCATGCCATCCCAGGTGAGAAAAATGCATGCTGAATCAAGTCTGAGGGCTAAATCCTCTGTTTCGGGTTTTACCACATTGAGCCCAGAACGTAAGGGCCGGACCTGAAATTTGGAGCCAAAATTGAAATTTTCACTTTGGCTGAAATTGCATGAAATATGTGTCCCCCGTGGAAGCCCATGCCATCCCAGGTGAGAAAAATGCATCCTGAATCAAGTCTGAGGGCTAAAACCTCTGTTTCAGGTTTTACCACATTGAGCCCAGAACGTAAGGGCCGGACCTGAAATTTTGAGCCCAAATTGAAATTTTCAGTTTGGCTGAAATTGCATGAAATATGTGTCCCCTGTTGAAGCCCATGCCATCCCAGGTGAGAAAAATGCATCCTGAATCAAGTCTGAGGGCTAAAACCTCTGTTTTGGGTTTTACCACATTGAGCCCAGAACGTAAGGGCCGGACCTGAAATTTGGACCCAAAATTGAAATTTTCACTTTGGCTGAAATTGCATGAAATATGTGTCCCCCGTGGAAGCCCATGCCATCCCAGGTGAGAAAAATGCATCCTGAATCAAGTCTGAGGACGAAAACCTCTGTTTCGGGTTTTACTAGATTGAGCCCAGTACGTAAGGGCCGGACCTGAAATTTGGAGCCAAAATTGAAATTTTCACTTTGGCTGAAATTAAATGAAATATGTGTCCCCTGTGGAAGCCCATGCCATCCCAGGTGAGAAAAATGCATCCTGAATCAAGTCTGAGGGCTAAAACCTCTGTTCTGGGTTTTACCACATTGAGCCCAGAACGTAAGGTCCGGACCTGAAATTTGGATCCAAAATTGAAATTTTCACTTTGGCTGAAATTGCATGAAATATGTGTCCCCCGTGGAAGCCCATGCCATCCCAGGTGAGAAAAATGCATCCTGAATCAAGTCTGAGGGCTAAAACCTCTGTTTCGGGTTCTACCAGATTGAGCCCAGAACGTAAGGGCCGGACCTGAAATTTGGAGCCCAAATCGAAATTTTCACTTTGGCTGAAATTGCATGAAATATGTGTCCCCCGTGGAAGCCCATGCCATCCCAGGTGAGAAAAATGCATCCTGAATCAAGTCTGAGGGCTAAATCCTCTGTTTCGGGTTTTACCACATTGAGCCCAGAACGTAAGGGCCGGACCTGAAATTTGGAGCCAAAATTGAAATTTTCACTTTGGCTGAAATTAAATGAAATATGTGTCCCCCGTGGAAGCCCATGCCATCCCAGGTGAGAAAAATGCATCCTGAATCAAGTCTGAGGGCGAAAACCTCTGTTTCGGGTTTTACCACATTGAGCCCAGAACGTAAGGGCCGACCCTGAAATTTGGAGCCAAAATTGAAATTTTCACTTTGGCTGAAATTGCATGAAATATGTGTCCCCCGTGGAAGCCCATGCCATCCCAGGTGAGAAAAATGCATCCTGAATCAAGTCTGAGGGCTAAATCCTCTGTTTCGGGTTTTACCACATTGAGCCCAGAACGTAAGGGCCGGACCTGAAATTTGGAGCCAAAATTGAAATTTTCACTTTGGCTGAAATTAAATGAAATATGTGTCCCCCGTGGAAGCCCATGCCATCCCAGGTGAGAAAAATGCATCCTGAATCAAGTCTGAGGACGAAAACCTCTGTTTTGGGTTTTACCACATTGAGCCCAGAACGTAAGGGCCGGACCTGAAATTTGGATCCAAAATTGAAATTTTCACTTTGGCTGAAATTGCATGAAATATGTGTCCCCCGTGGAAGCCCATGCCATCCCAGGTGAGAAAAATGCATCCTGAATCAAGTCTGAGGGCTAAAACCTCTGTTTCGGGTTCTACCAGATTGAGCCCAGAACGTAAGGGCCGGACCTGAAATTTGGAGCCCAAATCGAAATTTTCACTTTGGCTGAAATTGCATGAAATATGTGTCCCCCGTGGAAGCCCATGCCATCCCAGGTGAGAAAAATGCATCCTGAATCAAGTCTGAGGGCTAAATCCTCTGTTTCGGGTTTTACCACATTGAGCCCAGAACGTAAGGGCCGGACCTGAAATTTGGAGCCAAAATTGAAATTTTCACTTTGGCTGAAATTAAATGAAATATGTGTCCCCCGTGGAAGCCCATGCCATCCCATGTGAGAAAAATACATCCTGAATCAAGTCTGAGGGCGAAAACCTCTGTTTCGGGTTTTACCACATTGAGCCCAGAACGTAAGGGCCGACCCTGAAATTTGGAGCCAAAATTGAAATTTTCACTTTGGCTGAAATTAAATGAAATATGTGTCCCCCGTGGAAGCCCATGCCATCCCAGGTGAGAAAAATGCATCCTGAATCAAGTCTGAGGGCTAAAACCTCTGTTTTGGGTTTTACCACATTGAGCCCAGAACGTAAGGGCCGGACCTGAAATTTGGAGCCAAAATTGAAATTTTCACTTTGGCTGAAATTGCATGAAATATGTGTCCCCCGTGGAAGCCCATGCCATCCCAGGTGAGAAAAATGCATGCTGAATCAAGTCTGAGGGCTAAATCCTCTGTTTCGGGTTTTACCACATTGAGCCCAGAACGTAAGGGCCGGACCTGAAATTTGGAGCCAAAATTGAAATTTTCACTTTGGCTGAAATTGCATGAAATATGTGTCCCCCGTGGAAGCCCATGCCATCCCAGGTGAGAAAAATGCATCCTGAATCAAGTCTGAGGACGAAAACCTCTGTTTCGGGTTTTACTAGATTGAGCCCAGAACGTAAGGGCCGGACCTGAAATTTGGAGCCAAAATTGAAATTTTCACTTTGGCTGAAATTAAATGAAATATGTGTCCCCCGTGGAAGCCCATGCCATCCCAGGTGAGAAAAATGCATCCTGAATCAAGTCTGAGGGCTAAAACCTCTGTTTTGGGTTTTACCACATTGAGCCCAGAACGTAAGGGCCAGACCTGAAATTTGGAGCCAAAATTGAAATTTTCACTTTGGCTTTAATTGCATGAAATATGTGTCCCCTGTGGAAGCCCATGCCATCCCAGGTGAGAAAAATGCATGCCGAATAAAGTTTGAGGGCTAAAACCTCTGTTTCGGGTTTTACCACATTGAGCCCAGAACGTAAGGGCCGGACCTGAAATTTGGAGCCAAAATTGAAATTTTCACTTTGGCTGAAATTGCATGAAATATGTGTCCCCCGTGGAAGCCCATGCCATCCCAGGTGAGAAAAATGCATCCTGAATCAAGTCTGAGGACGAAAACCTCTGTTTCGGGTTCTACCAGATTGAGCCCAGAACGTAAGGGCCGGACCTGAAATTTGGAGCCAAAATTGAAATTTTCACTTTGGCTGAAATTGCATGAAATATGTGTCCCCTGTGGAAGCCCATGCCATCCCAGGTGAGAAAAATGCATCCTGAATCAAGTCTGAGGGCTAAAACCTCTGTTTCGGGTTTTACTAGATTGAGCCCAGAACGTAAGGGCCGGACCTGAAATTTGGAGCCAAAATTGAAATTTTCACTTTGGCTGAAATTGCATGAAATATGTGTCCCCCGTGGAAGCCCATGCCATCCCAGGTGAGAAAAATGCATCCTGAATCAAGTCTGAGTGCTAAAACCTCTGTTTCGGGTTTTACCAGATTGAGCCCAGAACGTAAGGGCCGGACCTGAAATTTGGAGCCAAAATTGAAATTTTCACTTTGGCTGAAATTGCATGAAATATGTGTCCCCCATGAAAGCCCATGCCATCCCAGGTGAGAAAAATGCATCCTGAATCAAGTCTGAGGGCTAAAACCTCTGTTTTGGGTTTTACCACATTGAGCCCAGAACGTAAGGGCCAGACCTGAAATTTGGAGCCAAAATTGAAATTTTCACTTTGGCTTTAATTGCATGAAATATGTGTCCCCTGTGGAAGCCCATGCCATCCCAGGTGAGAAAAATGCATGCCGAATAAAGTTTGAGGGCTAAAACCTCTGTTTCGGGTTTTACCACATTGAGCCCAGAACGTAAGGGCCGGACCTGAAATTTGGACCCAAAATTGAAATTTTCAGTTTGGCTGAAATTGCATGAAATATGTGTCCCCAGTGGAAGCCCATGCCATCCCAGGTGAGAAAAATGCATCCTGAATCAAGTCTGAGGACGAAAACCTCTGTTTCGGGTTCTACCAGATTGAGCCCAGAACGTAAGGGCCGGACCTGAAATTTGGAGCCAAAATTGAAATTTTCAGTTTGGCTGAAATTGCATGAAATATGTGTCCCCTGTGGAAGCCCATGCCATCCCAGGTGAGAAAAATGCATGCCGAATCAAGTCTGAGGGCTAAAACCTCTGTTTCGGGTTTTACCACATTGAGCCCAGAACGTAAGGTCCGGACCTGAAATTTGGAGCCAAAATTGAAATTTTCAGTTTGGCTGAAATTGCATGAAATATGTGTCCCCCGTGGAAGCCCATGCCATCCCAGGTGAGAAAAATGCATCCTGAATCAAGTCTGAGGGCTAAAACCTCTGTTTCGGGTTTTACTAGATTGAGCCCAGAACGTAAGGGCCGGACCTGAAATTTGGAGCCAAAATTGAAATTTTCACTTTGGCTGAAATTGCATGAAATATGTGTCCCCCGTGGAAGCCCATGCCATCCCAGGTGAGAAAAATGCATCCTGAATTAAGTCTGAGGGCTAAAACCTCTGTTTCTGGTTTTACCACATTGAGCCCAGAACGTTAGGTCCGGACCTGAAATTTGGAGCCAAAATTGAAATTTTCAGTTTGGCTGAAATTGCATGAAATATGTGTCCCCTGTGGAAGCCCATGCCATCCCAGGTGAGAAAAATGCATCCTGGATCAAGTCTGAGGGCTAAATCCTCTGTTCCGGGTTTTACCACATTGAGCCCAGAACGTAAGGGCCGGACCTGAAATTTGGAGCCAAAATTGAAATTTTCACTTTGGCTGAAATTGCATGAAATATGTGTCCCCCGTGGAAGCCCATGCCATCCCAGGTGAGAAAAATGCATCCTGAATCAAGTCTGAGGGCTAAAACCTCTGTTTCGGGTTTTACTAGATTGAGCCCAGAACGTAAGGGCCGACCCTGAAATTTGGAGCCAAAATTGAAATTTTCACTTTGGCTGAAATTGCATGAAATATGTGTCCCCCGTGGAAGCCCATGCCATCCCAGGTGAGAAAAATGCATCCTGAATCAAGTCTGAGTGCTAAAACCTCTGTTTCGGGTTTTACCAGATTGAGCCCAGAACGTAAGGGCCGGACCTGAAATTTGGAGCCAAAATTGAAATTTTCACTTTGGCTGAAATTGCATGAAATATGTGTCCCCCATGAAAGCCCATGCCATCCCAGGTGAGAAAAATGCATCCTGAATCAAGTCTGAGGGCTAAAACCTCTGTTTCGGGTTTTACCACATTGAGCCCAGAACGTAAGGTCCGGACCTGAAATTTGGAGCCAAAATTGAAATTTTCACTTTGGCTTTAATTGCATGAAATATATGTCCCCTGTGGAAGCCCATGCCATCCCAGGTGAGAAAAATGCATCCTGAATCAAGTCTGAGGGCTAAAACCTCTGTTTCGGGTTTTACCACATTGAGCCCAGAACGTAAGGGCCGGACCTGAAATTTGGAGCCAAAATTGAAATTTTCACTTTGGCTGAAATTGCATGAAATATGTGTCCCCCGTGGAAGCCCATGCCATCCCAGGTGAGAAAAATGCATCCTGAATCAAGTCTGAGGACGAAAACCTCTGTTTCGGGTTTTACTAGATTGAGCCCAGAACGTAAGGGCCGGACCTGAAATATGGAGCCAAAATTGAAATTTTCACTTTGGCTGAAATTAACTGAAATATGTGTCCCCTGTGGAAGCCCATGCCATCCCAGGTGAGAAAAATGCATCCTGAATCAAGTCTGAGGGCTAAAACCTCTGTTTTGGGTTTTACCACATTGAGTCCAGAACGTAAGGGCCGGACCTGAAATTTGGAGCCAATATTGAAATTTTCACTTTGGCTGAAATTGCATGAAATATGTGTCCCCCGTGGAAGCCCATGCCATCCCAGGTGAGAAAAATGCATCCTGAATCAAGTCTGAGGGCTAAAACCTCTGTTTTGGGTTTTACCACATTGAGCCCAGAACGTAAGGGCCGGACCTGAAATTTGGAGCCAAAATTGAAATTTTCACTTTGGCTGAAATCTCATGAAATATGTGTCCCCCGTGGAAGCCCATGCCATCCCAGGTGAGAAAAATGCATCCTGAATCAAGTCTGAGGGCTAAAACCTCTGTTTCGGGTTTTACCACATTGAGCCCAGAACGTAAGTCCGGACCTGAAATTTGGAGCCAAAATTGAAATTTTCAGTTTGGCTGAAATTGCATGAAATATGTGTCCCCTGTGGAAGCCCATGCCATCCCAGGTGAGAAAAATGCATCCTGGATCAAGTCTGAGGGCTAAATCCTCTGTTCCGGGTTTTACCACATTGAGCCCAGAACGTAAGGGCCGGACCTGAAATTTGGAGCCAAAATTGAAATTTTCACTTTGGCTGAAATTGCATGAAATATGTGTCCCCCGTGGAAGCCCATGCCATCCCAGGTGAGAAAAATGCATCCTGAATCAAGTCTGAGGGCTAAATCCTCTGTTTTGGGTTTTACCACATTGAGCCCAGAACGTAAGGTCCGGACCTGAAATTTGGAGCCCAAATTGAAATTTTCACTTTGGCTTAAATTGCATGAAATATGTGTCCCCTGTGGAAGCCCATGCCATCCCAGGTGAGAAAAATGCATGCCGAATAAAGTTTGAGGGCTAAAACCTCTGTTTTGGGTTTTACCACATTGAGCCCAGAACGTAAGGGCCGGACCTGAAATTTGGAGCCAAAATTGAAATTTTCACTTTTGCTGAAATTGCATGAAATATGTGTCCCCCGTGGAAGCCCATGCCATCCCAGGTGAGAAAAATGCATCCTGAATCAAGTCTGAGGACGAAAACCTCTGTTTCGGGTTTTACTAGATTGAGCCCAGAACGTAAGGGCCGGACCTGAAATTTGGAGCCAAAATTGAAATTTTCACTTTGGCTGAAATTAAATGAAATATGTGTCCCCCGTGGAAGCCCATGCCATCCCAGGTGAGAAAAATGCATCCTGAATCAAGTCTGAGGGCTAAAACCTCTGTTTTGGGTTTTACCACATTGAGCCCAGAACGTGAGGTCCGGACCTGAAATTTGGAGCCAAAATTGAAATTTTCACTTTGGCTGAAATTGCATGAAATATGTGTCCCCCGTGGAAGCCCATGCCATCCCAGGTGAGAAAAATGCATCCTGAATCAAGTCTGAGGGCTAAAACCTCTGTTTCGGGTTTTACTAGATTGAGCCCAGAACGTAAGGGCCGGACCTGAAACTTGGAGCCAAAATTGAAATTTTCACTTTGGCTGAAATTGCATGAAATATGTGTCCCCCGTGGAAGCCCATGCCATCCCAGGTGAGAAAAATGCATCCTGAATCAAGTCTGAGTGCTAAAACCTCTGTTTCGGGTTTTACCAGATTGAGCCCAGAACGTAAGGGCCGGACCTGAAATTTGGAGCCAAAATTGAAATTTTCACTTTGGCTGAAATTGCATGAAATATGTGTCCCCCATGAAAGCCCATGCCATCCCAGGTGAGAAAAATGCATCCTGAATCAAGTCTGAGGGCTAAATCCTCTGTTTTGGGTTTTACCACATTGAGCCCAGAACGTAAGGTCCGGACCTGAAATTTGGAGCCCAAATTGAAATTTTCACTTTGGCTTTAATTGCATGAAATATGTGTCCCCTGTGGAAGCCCATGCCATCCCAGGTGAGAAAAATGCATGCCGAATAAAGTTTGAGGGCTAAAACCTCTGTTTCGGGTATTACCACATTGAGCCCAGAACGTAAGGGCCGGACCTGAAATTTGGAGCCAAAATTGAAATTTTCACTTTTGCTGAAATTGCATGAAATATGTGTCCCCCGTGGAAGCCCATGCCATCCCAGGTGAGAAAAATGCATCCTGAATCAAGTCTGAGGACGAAAACCTCTGTTTCGGGTTTTACTAGATTGAGCCCAGAACGTAAGGGCCGGACCTGAAATTTGGAGCCAAAATTGAAATTTTCACTTTGGCTGAAATTAAATGAAATATGTGTCCCCCGTGGAAGCCCATGCCATCCCAGGTGAGAAAAATGCATCCTGAATCAAGTCTGAGGGCTAAAACCTCTGTTTTGGGTTTTACCACATTGAGCCCAGAACGTGAGGTCTGGACCTGAAATTTGGAGCCAAAATTGAAATTTTCACTTTGGCTGAAATTGCATGAAATATGTGTCCCCCGTGGAAGCCCATGCCATCCCAGGTGAGAAAAATGCATCCTGAATCAAGTCTGAGGGCTAAAACCTCTGTTTCAGGTTTTACCAGATTGAGCCCAGAACGTAAGGGCCGGACCTGAAATTTGGAGCCCAAATTGAAATTTTCAGTTTGGCTGAAATTGCATGAAATATGTGTCCCCTGTGGAAGCCCATGCCATCCCAGGTGAGAAAAATGCATGCCGAATAAAGTCTGAGGGCTAAAACCTCTGTTTCGGGTTTTACCACATTGAGCCAAGAACGTAAGGGCCGGACCTGAAATTTGGAGCCAAAATTGAAATTTTCACTTTGGCTGAAATTGCATGAAATATGTGTCCCCCGTGGAAGCCCATGCCGTCCCAGGTGAGAAAAATGCATCCTGAATCAAGTCTGAGGACGAAAACCTCTGTTTCGGATTTTACTAGATTGAGCCCAGAACGTAAGGGCCGGACCTGAAATTTGGAGCCAAAATTGAAATTTTCACTTTGGCTGAAATTAAATGAAATATGTGTCCCCCGTGGAAGCCCATGCCATCCCAGGTGAGAAAAATGCATCCTGAATCAAGTTTGAGGGCTAAAACCTCTGTTTCGGGTTTTACCACATTGAGCCCAGAACGTAAGGTCCGGACCTGAAATTTGGAGCCAAAATTGAAATTTTCACTTTGGCTTTAATTGCATGAAATATGTGTCCCCTGTGGAAGCCCATGCCATCCCAGGTGAGAAAAATGCATGCCGAATAAAGTTTGAGGGCTAAAACCTCTGTTTCGGGTTTTACCAGATTGAGCCCAGAACGTAAGGGCCGGACCTGAAATTTGGAGCCAAAATTGAAATTTTCACTTTGGCTGAAATTGCATGAAATATGTGTCCCCCGTGGAAGCCCATGCCATCCCAGGTGAGAAAAAAGCATCCTGAATCAAGTCTGAGGACGAAAACCTCTGTTTCGGGTTTTACTAGATTGAGCCCAGAACGTAAGGGCCGGACCTGAAATTTGGAGCCAAAATTGAAATTTTCACTTTTGCTGAAATTGCATGAAATATGTGTCCCCCGTGGAAGCCCATGCCATCCCAGGTGAGAAAAATGCATCCTGAATCAAGTCTGAGGGCTAAAACCTCTGTTTCGGGTTTTACCACATTGAGCCCAGAACGTAAGGGCCGGACCTGAAATTTGGAGCCAAAATTGAAATTTTCAGTTTGGCTGAAATTGCATGAAACATGTGTCCCCCGTGGAAGCCCATGCCATCCCAGGTGAGAAAAATGCATCCTGAATCAAGTCTGAGGGCTAAAACCTCTGTTTTGGGTTTTACCACATTGAGTCCAGAACGTAAGGGCCGGACCTGAAATTTGGAGCCAAAATTGAAATTTTCACTTTGGCTGAAATTGCATGAAATATGTGTCCCCCGTGGAAGCCCATGCCATCCCAGGTGAGAAAAATGCATCCTGAATCAAGTCTGAGGGCTAAAACCTCTGTTTCGGGTTTTACCACATTGAGCCCAGAACGTAAGGTCCGGACCTGAAATTTGGAGCCAAAATTGAAATTTTCAGTTTGGCTGAAATTGCATGAAATATGTGTCCCCTGTGGAAGCCCATGCCATCCCAGGTGAGAAAAATGCATCCTGGATCAAGTCTGAGGGCTAAATCCTCTGTTCCGGGTTTTACCACATTGAGCCCAGAACGTAAGGGCCGGACCTGAAATTTGGAGCCAAAATTGAAATTTTCACTTTGGCTGAAATTGCATGAAATATGTGTCCCCCGTGGAAGCCCATGCCATCCCAGGTGAGAAAAATGCATCCTGAATCAAGTCTGAGGGCTAAAACCTCTGTTTCGGGTTTTACTAGATTGAGCCCAGAACGTAAGGGCCGGACCTGAAATTTGGAGCCAAAATTGAAATTTTCACTTTTGCTGAAATTGCATGAAATATGTGTCCCCCGTGGAAGCCCATGCCATCCCAGGTGAGAAAAATGCATCCTGAATCAAGTCTGAGGGCTAAAACCTCTGTTTCGGGTTTTACCACATTGAGCCCAGAACGTAAGGGCCAGACCTGAAATTTGGAGCCAAAATTGAAATTTTCAGTTTGGCTGAAATTGCATGAAACATGTGTCCCCCGTGGAAGCCCATGCCATCCCAGGTGAGAAAAATGCATCCTGAATCAAGTCTGAGGGCTAAAACCTCTGTTTTGGGTTTTACCACATTGAGTCCAGAACGTAAGGGCCGGACCTGAAATTTGGAGCCAAAATTGAAATTTTCACTTTGGCTGAAATTGCATGAAATATGTGTCCCCCGTGGAAGCCCATGCCATCCCAGGTGAGAAAAATGCATCCTGAATCAAGTCTGAGGGCTAAAACCTCTGTTTTGGGTTTTACCACATTGAGCCCAGAACGTAAGGGCCGGACCTGAAATTTGGAGCCAAAATTGAAATTTTCACTTTGGCTGAAATTGCATGAAATATGTGTCCCCCGTGGAAGCCCATGCCATCCCAGGTGAGAAAAATGCATCCTGAATCAAGTCTGAGGGCTAAAACCTCTGTTTCGGGTTTTACCACATTGAGCCCAGAACGTAAGGTCCGGACCTGAAATTTGGAGCCAAAATTGAAATTTTCAGTTTGGCTGAAATTGCATGAAATATGTGTCCCCTGTGGAAGCCCATGCCATCCCAGGTGAGAAAAATGCATCCTGGATCAAGTCTGAGGGCTAAATCCTCTGTTCCGGGTTTTACCACATTGAGCCCAGAACGTAAGGGCCGGACCTGAAATTTGGAGCCAAAATTGAAATTTTCACTTTGGCTGAAATTGCATGAAATATGTGTCCCCCGTGGAAGCCCATGCCATCCCAGGTGAGAAAAATGCATCCTGAATCAAGTCTGAGGGCTAAAACCTCTGTTTCGGGTTTTACTAGATTGAGCCCAGAACGTAAGGGCCGGACCTGAAATTTGGAGCCAAAATTGAAATTTTCACTTTGGCTGAAATTGCATGAAATATGTGTCCCCCATGAAAGCCCATGCCATCCCAGGTGAGAAAAATGCATCCTGGATCAAGTCTGAGGGCTAAATCCTCTGTTCCGGGTTTTACCACATTGAGCCCAGAACGTAAGGGCCGGACCTGAAATTTTGAGCCCAAATTGAAATTTTCACTTTGGCTGAAATTGCATGAAATATGTGTCCCCCGTGGAAGCCCATGCCATCCCAGGTGAGAAAAATGCATCCTGAATCAAGTCTGAGTGCTAAAACCTCTGTTTCGGGTTTTACCAGATTGAGCCCAGAACGTAAGGGCCGGACCTGAAATTTGGAGCCAAAATTGAAATTTTCACTTTGGCTGAAATTGCATGAAATATGTGTCCCCCATGAAAGCCCATGCCATCCCAGGTGAGAAAAATGCATCCTGAATCAAGTCTGAGGGCTAAATCCTCTGTTTCGGGTTTTACCACATTGAGCCCAGAACGTAAGGTCCGGACCTGAAATTTGGAGCCCAAATTGAAATTTTCACTTTGGCTTTAATTGCATGAAATATGTGTCCCCTGTGGAAGCCCATGCCATCCCAGGTGAGAAAAATGCATGCCGAATAAAGTTTGAGGGCTAAAACCTCTGTTTCGGGTTTTACCACATTGAGCCCAGAACGTAAGGGCCGGACCTGAAATTTGGAGCCAAAATTGAAATTTTCACTTTTGCTGAAATTGCATGAAATATGTGTCCCCCGTGGAAGCCCATGCCATCCCAGGTGAGAAAAATGCATCCTGAATCAAGTCTGAGGACGAAAACCTCTGTTTCGGGTTTTACTAGATTGAGCCCAGAACGTAAGGGCCGGACCTGAAATTTGGAGCCAAAATTGAAATTTTCACTTTGGCTGAAATTAAATGAAATATGTGTCCCCCGTGGAAGCCCATGCCATCCCAGGTGAGAAAAATGCAGCCTGAATCAAGTTTGAGGGCTAAAACCTCTGTTTCGGGTTTTACCACATTGAGCCCAGAACGTAAGGTCCGGACCTGAAATTTGGAGCCAAAATTGAAATTTTCACTTTGGCTTTAATTGCATGAAATATGTGTCCCCTGTGGAAGCCCATGCCATCCCAGGTGAGAAAAATGCATGCCGAATAAAGTTTGAGGGCTAAAACCTCTGTTTCGGGTTTTACCACATTGAGCCCAGAACGTAAGGGCCGGACCTGAAATTTGGAGCCAAAATTGAAATTTTCACTTTGGCTGAAATTGCATGAAATATGTGTCCCCCGTGGAAGCCCATGCCATCCCAGGTGAGAAAAAAGCATCCTGAATCAAGTCTGAGGACGAAAACCTCTGTTTCGGGTTTTCCTAGATTGAGCCCAGAACGTAAGGGCCGGACCTGAAATTTGGAGCCAAAATTGAAATTTTCACTTTGGCTGAAATTGCATGAAATATGTGTCCCCCGTGGAAGCCCATGCCATCCCAGGTGAGAAAAATGCATGCTGAATCAAGTCTGAGGGCTAAATCCTCTGTTTCGGGTTTTACCACATTGAGCCCAGAACGTAAGGGCCGGACCTGAAATTTGGAGCCAAAATTGAAATTTTCAGTTTGGCTGAAATTGCATGAAATATGTGTCCCCTGTTGAAGCCCATGCCATCCCAGGTGAGAAAAATGCATCCTGAATCAAGTCTGAGGGCTAAAACCTCTGTTTTGGGTTTAACCACATTGAGCCCAGAACGTAAGGGCCGGACCTGAAATTTGGACCCAAAATTGAAATTTTCACTTTGGCTGAAATTGCATGAAATATGTGTCCCCCGTGGAAGCCCATGCCATCCCAGGTGAGAAAAATGCATCCTGAATCAAGTCTGAGGACGAAAACCTCTGTTTCGGGTTTTACTAGATTGAGCCCAGTACGTAAGGGCCGGACCTGAAATTTGGAGCCAAAATTGAAATTTTCACTTTGGCTGAAATTAAATGAAATATGTGTCCCCTGTGGAAGCCCATGCCATCCCAGGTGAGAAAAATGCATCCTGAATCAAGTCTGAGGGCTAAAACCTCTGTTCTGGGTTTTACCACATTGAGCCCAGAACGTAAGGGCCGGACCTGAAATTTGGATCCAAAATTGAAATTTTCACTTTGGCTGAAATTGCATGAAATATGTGTCCCCCGTGGAAGCCCATGCCATCCCAGGTGAGAAAAATGCATCCTGAATCAAGTCTGAGGGCTAAAACCTCTGTTTCGGGTTCTACCAGATTGAGCCCAGAACGTAAGGGCCGGACCTGAAATTTGGAGCCCAAATCGAAATTTTCACTTTGGCTGAAATTGCATGAAATATGTGTCCCCCGTGGAAGCCCATGCCATCCCAGGTGAGAAAAATGCATCCTGAATCAAGTCTGAGGGCTAAATCCTCTGTTTCGGGTTTTACCACATTGAGCCCAGAACGTAAGGGCCGGACCTGAAATTTGGAGCCAAAATTGAAATTTTCACTTTGGCTGAAATTAAATGAAATATGTGTCCCCTGTGGAAGCCCATGCCATCCCATGTGAGAAAAATACATCCTGAATCAAGTCTGAGGGCGAAAACCTCTGTTTTGGGTTTTACCACATTGAGCCCAGAACGTAAGGGCCGACCCTGAAATTTGGAGCCAAAATTGAAATTTTCACTTTGGCTGAAATTGCATGAAATATGTGTCCCCCGTGGAAGCCCATGCCATCCCAGGTGAGAAAAATGCATCCTGAATCAAGTCTGAGGACGAAAACCTCTGTTTTGGGTTTTACCACATTGAGCCCAGAACGTAAGGGCCGGACCTGAAATTTGGATCCAAAATTGAAATTTTCACTTTGGCTGAAATTGCATGAAATATGTGTCCCCCGTGGAAGCCCATGCCATCCCAGGTGAGAAAAATGCATCCTGAATCAAGTCTGAGGGCTAAAACCTCTGTTTCGGGTTCTACCAGATTGAGCCCAGAACGTAAGGGCCGGACCTGAAATTTGGAGCCCAAATCGAAATTTTCACTTTGGCTGAAATTGCATGAAATATGTGTCCCCCGTGGAAGCCCATGCCATCCCAGGTGAGAAAAATGCATCCTGAATCAAGTCTGAGGGCTAAATCCTCTGTTTCGGGTTTTACCACATTGAGCCCAGAACGTAAGGGCCGGACCTGAAATTTGGAGCCAAAATTGAAATTTTCACTTTGGCTGAAATTAAATGAAATATGTGTCCCCCGTGGAAGCCCATGCCATCCCATGTGAGAAAAATACATCCTGAATCAAGTCTGAGGGCGAAAACCTCTGTTTCGGGTTTTACCACATTGAGCCCAGAACGTAAGGGCCGACCCTGAAATTTGGAGCCAAAATTGAAATTTTCACTTTGGCTGAAATTAAATGAAATATGTGTCCCCCGTGGAAGCCCATGCCATCCCAGGTGAGAAAAATGCATCCTGAATCAAGTCTGAGGGCTAAAACCTCTGTTTTGGGTTTTACCACATTGAGCCCAGAACGTAAGGGCCGGACCTGAAATTTGGAGCCAAAATTGAAATTTTCACTTTGGCTGAAATTGCATGAAATATGTGTCCCCCGTGGAAGCCCATGCCATCCCAGGTGAGAAAAATGCATGCTGAATCAAGTCTGAGGGCTAAATCCTCTGTTTCGGGTTTTACCACATTGAGCCCAGAACGTAAGGGCCGGACCTGAAATTTGGAGCCAAAATTGAAATTTTCACTTTGGCTGAAATTGCATGAAATATGTGTCCCCCGTGGAAGCCCATGCCATCCCAGGTGAGAAAAATGCATCCTGAATCAAGTCTGAGGACGAAAACCTCTGTTTCGGGTTTTACTAGATTGAGCCCAGAACGTAAGGGCCGGACCTGAAATTTGGAGCCAAAATTGAAATTTTCACTTTGGCTGAAATTAAATGAAATATGTGTCCCCCGTGGAAGCCCATGCCATCCCAGGTGAGAAAAATGCATCCTAAATCAAGTCTGAGGGCTAAAACCTCTGTTTTGGGTTTTACCACATTGAGCCCAGAACGTAAGGGCCAGACCTGAAATTTGGAGCCAAAATTGAAATTTTCACTTTGGCTTTAATTGCATGAAATATGTGTCCCCTGTGGAAGCCCATGCCATCCCAGGTGAGAAAAATGCATGCCGAATAAAGTTTGAGGGCTAAAACCTCTGTTTCGGGTTTTACCACATTGAGCCCAGAACGTAAGGGCCGGACCTGAAATTTGGAGCCAAAATTGAAATTTTCACTTTGGCTGAAATTGCATGAAATATGTGTCCCCCGTGGAAGCCCATGCCATCCCAGGTGAGAAAAATGCATCCTGAATCAAGTCTGAGGACGAAAACCTCTGTTTCGGGTTCTACCAGATTGAGCCCAGAACGTAAGGGCCGGACCTGAAATTTGGAGCCAAAATTGAAATTTTCACTTTGGCTGAAATTGCATGAAATATGTGTCCCCCGTGGAAGCCCATGCCATCCCAGGTGAGAAAAATGCATCCTGAATCAAGTCTGAGGGCTAAAACCTCTGTTTTGGGTTTTACCACATTGAGCCCAGAACGTAAGGGCCGGACCTGAAATTTGGAGCCAAAATTGAAATTTTCACTTTGGCTGAAATTGCATGAAATATGTGTCCCCCGTGGAAGCCTATGCCATCCCAGGTGAGAAAAATGCATCCTGAATCAAGTCTGAGGGCTAAAACCTCTGTTTCAGGTTTTACCAGATTGAGCCCAGAACGTAAGGGCCGGACCTGAAATTTGGAGCCCAAATTGAAATTTTCAGTTTGGCTGAAATTGCATGAAATATGTGTCCCCTGTGGAAGCCCATGCCATCCCAGGTGAGAAAAATGCATGCCGAATCAAGTCTGAGGGCTAAAACCTCTGTTTCGGGTTTTACCACATTGAGCCCAGAACGTAAGGTCCGGACCTGAAATTTGGAGCCAAAATTGAAATTTTCAGTTTGGCTGAAATTGCATGAAATATGTGTCCCCCGTTAAAGCCCATGCCATCCCAGGTGAGAAAAATGCATCCTGAATCAAGTCTGAGGGCTAAAACCTCTGTTTTGGGTTTTACTAGATTGAGCCCAGAACGTAAGGGCCGGACCTGAAATTTGGAGCCAAAATTGAAATTTTCAGTTTGGCTGAAATTGCATGAAATATGTGTCCCCCGTGGAAGCCCATGCCATCCCAGGTGAGAAAAATGCATCCTGAATCAAGTCTGAGGGCTAAAACCTCTGTTTCGGGTTTTACTAGATTGAGCCCAGAACGTAAGGGCCGGACCTGAAATTTGGAGCCAAAATTGAAATTTTCAGTTTGGCTGAAATTGCATGAAATATGTGTCCCCTGTGGAAGCCCATGCCATCCCAGGTGAGAAAAATGCATCCTGGATCAAGTCTGAGGGCTAAATCCTCTGTTCCGGGTTTTACCACATTGAGCCCAGAACGTAAGGGCCGGACCTGAAATTTGGAGCCAAAATTGAAATTTTCACTTTGGCTGAAATTGCATGAAATATGTGTCCCCCGTGGAAGCCCATGCCATCCCAGGTGAGAAAAATGCATCCTGAATCAAGTCTGAGGGCTAAAACCTCTGTTTCGGGTTTTACTAGATTGAGCCCAGAACGTAAGGGCCGGACCTGAAATTTGGAGCCCAAATTGAAATTTTCACTTTGGCTGAAATTGCATGAAATATGTGTCCCCCGTTAAAGCCCATGCCATCCCAGGTGAGAAAAATGCATCCTGAATCAAGTCTGAGTGCTAAAACCTCTGTTTCGGGTTTTACCAGATTGAGCCCAGAACGTAAGGGCCGGACCTGAAATTTGGAGCCAAAATTGAAATTTTCACTTTGGCTGAAATTGCATGAAATATGTGTCCCCCATGGAAGCCCATTCCATCCCAGGTGAGAAAAATGCATGCCGAATAAAGTTTGAGGGCTAAAACCTCTGTTTCGGGTTTTACCACATTGAGCCCAGAACGTAAGGGCCGGACCTGAAATTTGGAGCCAAAATTGAAATTTTCACTTTGGCTGAAATTGCATGAAATATGTGTCCCCCGTGGAAGCCCATGCCATCCCAGGTGAGAAAAATGCATCCTGAATCAAGTCTGAGGACGAAAACCTCTGTTTCGGGTTTTACTAGATTGAGCCCAGAACGTAAGGGCCGGACCTGAAATATGGAGCCAAAATTGAAATTTTCACTTTGGCTGAAATTAACTGAAATATGTGTCCCCTGTGGAAGCCCATGCCATCCCAGGTGAGAAAAATGCATCCTGAATCAAGTCTGAGGGCTAAAACCTCTGTTTCGGGTTTTACCACATTGAGCCCAGAACGTAAGGGCCGGACCTGAAATTTGGAGCCAAAATTGAAATTTTCAGTTTGGCTGAAATTGCATGAAATATGTGTCCCCCGTGGAAGCCCATGCCATCCCAGGTGAGAAAAATGCATCCTGAATCAAGTCTGAGGGCTAAAACCTCTGTTTTGGGTTTTACCACATTGAGTCCAGAACGTAAGGGCCGGACCTGAAATTTGGAGCCAAAATTGAAATTTTCACTTTGGCTGAAATTGCATGAAATATGTGTCCCCCGTGGAAGCCCATGCCATCCCAGGTGAGAAAAATGCATCCTGAATCAAGTCTGAGGGCTAAAACCTCTGTTTTGGGTTTTACCACATTGAGCCCAGAACGTAAGGGCCGGACCTGAAATTTGGACCCCAAATTGAAATTTTCACTTTGGCTGAAATTGCATGAAATATGTGTCCCCTGTGGAAGCCCATGCCATCCCAGGTGAGAAAAATGCATGCCGAATAAAGTTTGAGGGCTAAAACCTCTGTTTCGGGTTTTACCACATTGAGCCCAGAACGTAAGGGCCGGACCTGAAATTTGGAGCCAAAATTGAAATTTTCACTTTGGCTGAAATTGCATGAAATATGTGTCCCCCGTGGAAGCCCATGCCATCCCAGGTGAGAAAAATGCATCCTGAATCAAGTCTGAGGACGAAAACCTCTGTTTCGGGTTTTACTAGATTGAGCCCAGAACGTAAGGGCCGGACCTGAAATATGGAGCCAAAATTGAAATTTTCACTTTGGCCGAAATTAACTGAAATATGTGTCCCCTGTGGAAGCCCATGCCATCCCAGGTGAGAAAAATGCATCCTGAATCAAGTCTGAGGGCTAAAACCTCTGTTTCGGGTTTTACCACATTGAGCCCAGAACGTAAGGGCCGGACCTGAAATTTGGAGCCAAAATTGAAATTTTCAGTTTGGCTGAAATTGCATGAAATATGTGTCCCCCGTGGAAGCCCATGCCATCCCAGGTGAGAAAAATGCATCCTGAATCAAGTCTGAGGGCTAAAACCTCTGTTTTGGGTTTTACCACATTGAGTCCAGAACGTAAGGGCCGGACCTGAAATTTGGAGCCAAAATTGAAATTTTCACTTTGGCTGAAATTGCATGAAATATGTGTCCCCCGTGGAAGCCCATGCCATCCCAGGTGAGAAAAATGCATCCTGAATCAAGTCTGAGGGCTAAAACCTCTGTTTTGGGTTTTACCACATTGAGCCCAGAACGTAAGGGCCGGACCTGAAATTTGGAGCCAAAATTGAAATTTTCACTTTGGCTGAAATCTCATGAAATATGTGTCCCCCGTGGAAGCCCATGCCATCCCAGGTGAAAAAAATGCATCCTGAATCAAGTCTGAGGGCTAAAACCTCTGTTTCGGGTTTTACCACATTGAGCCCAGAACGTAAGGTCCGGACCTGAAATTTGGAGCCAAAATTGAAATTTTCAGTTTGGCTGAAATTGCATGAAATATGTGTCCCCTGTGGAAGCCCATGCCATCCCAGGTGAGAAAAATGCATCCTGGATCAAGTCTGAGGGCTAAATCCTCTGTTCCGGGTTTTACCACATTGAGCCCAGAACGTAAGGGCCGGACCTGAAATTTGGAGCCAAAATTGAAATTTTCACTTTGGCTGAAATTGCATGAAATATGTGTCCCCCGTGGAAGCCCATGCCATCCCAGGTGAGAAAAATGCATCCTGAATCAAGTCTGAGGGCTAAAACCTCTGTTTTGGGTTTTACCACATTGAGCCCAGAACGTAAGGGCCGGACCTGAAATTTGGAGCCAAAATTGAAATTTTCACTTTGGCTGAAATCTCATGAAATATGTGTCCCCCGTGGAAGCCCATGCCATCCCAGGTGAAAAAAATGCATCCTGAATCAAGTCTGAGGGCTAAAACCTCTGTTTCGGGTTTTACCACATTGAGCCCAGAACGTAAGGTCCGGACCTGAAATTTGGAGCCAAAATTGAAATTTTCAGTTTGGCTGAAATTGCATGAAATATGTGTCCCCTGTGGAAGCCCATGCCATCCCAGGTGAGAAAAATGCATCCTGGATCAAGTCTGAGGGCTAAATCCTCTGTTCCGGGTTTTACCACATTGAGCCCAGAACGTAAGGGCCGGACCTGAAATTTGGAGCCAAAATTGAAATTTTCACTTTGGCTGAAATTGCATGAAATATGTGTCCCCCGTGGAAGCCCATGCCATCCCAGGTGAGAAAAATGCATCCTGAATCAAGTCTGAGGGCTAAAACCTCTGTTTCGGGTTTTACTAGATTGAGCCCAGAACGTAAGGGCCGGACCTGAAATTTGGAGCCAAAATTGAAATTTTCACTTTGGCTGAAATTGCATGAAATATGTGTCCCCCGTGGAAGCCCATGCCATCCCAGGTGAGAAAAATGCATGCTGAATCAAGTGTGAGTGCTAAATCCTCTGTTTCGGGTTTTACCAGATTGAGCCCAGAACGTAAGGGCCGGACCTGAAATTTGGAGCCAAAATTGAAATTTTCACTTTGGCTGAAATTGCATGAAATATGTGTCCCCCATGAAAGCCCATGCCATCCCAGGTGAGAAAAATGCATCCTGAATCAAGTCTGAGGGCTAAATCCTCTGTTTTGGGTTTTACCACATTGAGCCCAGAACGTAAGGTCCGGACCTGAAATTTGGAGCCCAAATTGAAATTTTCACTTTGGCTTTAATTGCATGAAATATGTGTCCCCTGTGGAAGCCCATGCCATCCCAGGTGAGAAAAATGCATGCCGAATAAAGTTTGAGGGCTAAAACCTCTGTTTCGGGTTTTACCACATTGAGCCCAGAACGTAAGGGCCGGACCTGAAATTTGGAGCCAAAATTGAAATTTTCACTTTTGCTGAAATTGCATGAAATATGTGTCCCCCGTGGAAGCCCATGCCATCCCAGGTGAGAAAAATGCATCCTGAATCAAGTCTGAGGACGAAAACCTCTGTTTCGGGTTTTACTAGATTGAGCCCAGAACGTAAGGGCCGGACCTGAAATTTGGAGCCAAAATTGAAATTTTCACTTTGGCTGAAATTAAATGAAATATGTGTCCCCCGTGGAAGCCCATGCCATCCCAGGTGAGAAAAATGCATCCTGAATCAAGTCTGAGGGCTAAAACCTCTGTTTTGGGTTTTACCACATTGAGCCCAGAACGTGAGGTCCTGACCTGAAATTTGGAGCCAAAATTGAAATTTTCACTTTGGCTTTAATTGCATGAAATATGTGTCCCCTGTGGAAGCCCATGCCATCCCAGGTGAGAAAAATGCATGCCGAATAAAGTTTGAGGGCTAAAACCTCTGTTTCGGGTTTTACCACATTGAGCCCAGAACGTAAGGGCCGGACCTGAAATTTGGAGCCAAAATTGAAATTTTCACTTTGGCTGAAATTGCATGAAATATGTGTCCCCCGTGGAAGCCCATGCCATCCCAGGTGAGAAAAATGCATCCTGAATCAAGTCTGAGGACGAAAACCTCTGTTTTGGGTTTTACCACATTGAGCCCAGAACGTAAGGGCCGGACCTGAAATTTGGAGCCAAAATTGAAATTTTCACTTTGGCTGAAATTGCATGAAATATGTGTCCCCCGTGGAAGCCCATGCCATCCCAGGTGAGAAAAATGCATCCTGAATCAAGTCTGAGGGCTAAAACCTCTGTTTTGGGTTTTACCACATTGAGCCCAGAACGTAAGGGCCGGACCTGAAATTTGGAGCCAAAATTGAAATTTTCACTTTGGCTGAAATTGCATGAAATATGTGTCCCCCGTGGAAGCCCATGCCATCCCAGGTGAGAAAAATGCATCCTGAATCAAGTCTGAGGGCTAAAACCTCTGTTTCAGGTTTTACCAGATTGAGCCCAGAACGTAAGGGCCGGACCTGAAATTTGGAGCCCAAATTGAAATTTTCACTTTGGCTGAAATTGCATGAAATATGTGTCCCCTGTGGAAGCCCATGCCATCCCAGGTGAGAAAAATGCATGCCGAATAAAGTCTGAGGGCTAAAACCTCTGTTTCGGGTTTTACCACATTGAGCCCAGAACGTAAGGGCCGGACCTGAAATTTGGAGCCAAAATTGAAATTTTCACTTTGGCTGAAATTGCATGAAATATGTGTCCCCCGTGGAAGCCCATGCCATCCCAGGTGAGAAAAATGCATCCTGAATCAAGTCTGAGGACGAAAACCTCTGTTTCGGGTTTTACTAGATTGAGCCCAGAACGTAAGGGCCGGACCTGAAATTTGGAGCCAAAATTGAAATTTTCACTTTGGCTGAAATTAAATGAAATATGTGTCCCCCGTGGAAGCCCATGCCATCCCAGGTGAGAAAAATGCAGCCTGAATCAAGTTTGAGGGCTAAAACCTCTGTTTCGGGTTTTACCACATTGAGCCCAGAACGTAAGGTCCGGACCTGAAATTTGGAGCCAAAATTGAAATTTTCACTTTGGCTTTAATTGCATGAAATATGTGTCCCCTGTGGAAGCCCATGCCATCCCAGGTGAGAAAAATGCATGCCGAATAAAGTTTGAGGGCTAAAACCTCTGTTTCGGGTTTTACCACATTGAGCCCAGAACGTAAGGGCCGGACCTGAAATTTGGAGCCAAAATTGAAATTTTCACTTTGGCTGAAATTGCATGAAATATGTGTCCCCCGTGGAAGCCCATGCCATCCCAGGTGAGAAAAAAGCATCCTGAATCAAGTCTGAGGACGAAAACCTCTGTTTCGGGTTTTACTAGGTTGAGCCCAGAACGTAAGGGCCGGACCTGAAATTTGGAGCCAAAATTGAAATTTTCACTTTGGCTGAAATTGCATGAAATATGTGTCCCCCGTGGAAGCCCATGCCATCCCAGGTGAGAAAAATGCATGCTGAATCAAGTCTGAGGGCTAAATCCTCTGTTTCGGGTTTTACCACATTGAGCCCAGAACGTAAGGGCCGGACCTGAAATTTGGAGCCAAAATTGAAATTTTCACTTTGGCTGAAATTGCATGAAATATGTGTCCCCCGTGGAAGCCCATGCCATCCCAGGTGAGAAAAATGCATCCTGAATCAAGTCTGAGGGCTAAAACCTCTGTTTCAGGTTTTACCACATTGAGCCCAGAACGTAAGGGCCGGACCTGAAATTTTGAGCCCAAATTGAAATTTTCAGTTTGGCTGAAATTGCATGAAATATGTGTCCCCTGTTGAAGCCCATGCCATCCCAGGTGAGAAAAATGCATCCTGAATCAAGTCTGAGGGCTAAAACCTCTGTTTTGGGTTTTACCACATTGAGCCCAGAACGTAAGGGCCGGACCTGAAATTTGGACCCAAAATTGAAATTTTCACTTTGGCTGAAATTGCATGAAATATGTGTCCCCCGTGGAAGCCCATGCCATCCCAGGTGAGAAAAATGCATCCTGAATCAAGTCTGAGGACGAAAACCTCTGTTTCGGGTTTTACTAGATTGAGCCCAGTACGTAAGGGCCGGACCTGAAATTTGGAGCCAAAATTGAAATTTTCACTTTGGCTGAAATTAAATGAAATATGTGTCCCCTGTGGAAGCCCATGCCATCCCAGGTGAGAAAAATGCATCCTGAATCAAGTCTGAGGGCTAAAACCTCTGTTCTGGGTTTTACCACATTGAGCCCAGAACGTAAGGGCCGGACCTGAAATTTGGATCCAAAATTGAAATTTTCACTTTGGCTGAAATTGCATGAAATATGTGTCCCCCGTGGAAGCCCATGCCATCCCAGGTGAGAAAAATGCATCCTGAATCAAGTCTGAGGGCTAAATCCTCTGTTTCGGGTTTTACCACATTGAGCCCAGAACGTAAGGGCCGGACCTGAAATTTGGAGCCAAAATTGAAATTTTCACTTTGGCTGAAATTGCATGAAATATGTGTCCCCCGTGGAAGCCCATGCCATCCCATGTGAGAAAAATACATCCTGAATCAAGTCTGAGGGCGAAAACCTCTGTTTCGGGTTTTACCACATTGAGCCCAGAACGTAAGGGCCGACCCTGAAATTTGGAGCCAAAATTGAAATTTTCACTTTGGCTGAAATTGCATGAAATATGTGTCCCCCGTGGAAGCCCATGCCATCCCAGGTGAGAAAAATGCATCCTGAATCAAGTCTGAGGGCTAAATCCTCTGTTTCGGGTTTTACCACATTGAGCCCAGAACGTAAGGGCCGGACCTGAAATTTGGAGCCAAAATTGAAATTTTCACTTTGGCTGAAATTAAATGAAATATGTGTCCCCCGTGGAAGCCCATGCCATCCCATGTGAGAAAAATACATCCTGAATCAAGTCTGAGGGCGAAAACCTCTGTTTCGGGTTTTACCACATTGAGCCCAGAACGTAAGGGCCGACCCTGAAATTTGGAGCCAAAATTGAAATTTTCACTTTGGCTGAAATTGCATGAAATATGTGTCCCCCGTGGAAGCCCATGCCATCCCAGGTGAGAAAAATGCATCCTGAATCAAGTCTGAGGACGAAAACCTCTGTTTTGGGTTTTACCACATTGAGCCCAGAACGTAAGGGCCGGACCTGAAATTTGGATCCAAAATTGAAATTTTCACTTTGGCTGAAATTGCATGAAATATGTGTCCCCCGTGGAAGCCCATGCCATCCCAGGTGAGAAAAATGCATCCTGAATCAAGTCTGAGGGCTAAAACCTCTGTTTCGGGTTCTACCAGATTGAGCCCAGAACGTAAGGGCCGGACCTGAAATTTGGAGCCCAAATCGAAATTTTCACTTTGGCTGAAATTGCATGAAATATGTGTCCCCCGTGGAAGCCCATGCCATCCCAGGTGAGAAAAATGCATCCTGAATCAAGTCTGAGGGCTAAATCCTCTGTTTCGGGTTTTACCACATTGAGCCCAGAACGTAAGGGCCGGACCTGAAATTTGGAGCCAAAATTGAAATTTTCACTTTGGCTGAAATTAAATGAAATATGTGTCCCCCGTGGAAGCCCATGCCATCCCATGTGAGAAAAATACATCCTGAATCAAGTCTGAGGGCGAAAACCTCTGTTTCGGGTTTTACCACATTGAGCCCAGAACGTAAGGGCCGACCCTGAAATTTGGAGCCAAAATTGAAATTTTCACTTTGGCTGAAATTAAATGAAATATGTGTCCCCCGTGGAAGCCCATGCCATCCCAGGTGAGAAAAATGCATCCTGAATCAAGTCTGAGGGCTAAAACCTCTGTTTTGGGTTTTACCACATTGAGCCCAGAACGTAAGGGCCGGACCTGAAATTTGGAGCCAAAATTGAAATTTTCACTTTGGCTGAAATTGCATGAAATATGTGTCCCCCGTGGAAGCCCATGCCATCCCAGGTGAGAAAAATGCATGCTGAATCAAGTCTGAGGGCTAAATCCTCTGTTTCGGGTTTTACCACATTGAGCCCAGAACGTAAGGGCCGGACCTGAAATTTGGAGCCAAAATTGAAATTTTCACTTTGGCTGAAATTGCATGAAATATGTGTCCCCCGTGGAAGCCCATGCCATCCCAGGTGAGAAAAATGCATCCTGAATCAAGTCTGAGGACGAAAACCTCTGTTTCGGGTTTTACTAGATTGAGCCCAGAACGTAAGGGCCGGACCTGAAATTTGGAGCCAAAATTGAAATTTTCACTTTGGCTGAAATTGCATGAAATATGTGTCCCCCGTGGAAGCCCATGCCATCCCAGGTGAGAAAAATGCATCCTGAATCAAGTCTGAGGGCTAAAACCTCTGTTTTGGGTTTTACCACATTGAGCCCAGAACGTAAGGGCCAGACCTGAAATTTGGAGCCAAAATTGAAATTTTCACTTTGGCTTTAATTGCATGAAATATGTGTCCCCTGTGGAAGCCCATGCCATCCCAGGTGAGAAAAATGCATGCCGAATAAAGTTTGAGGGCTAAAACCTCTGTTTCGGGTTTTACCACATTGAGCCCAGAACGTAAGGGCCGGACCTGAAATTTGGAGCCAAAATTGAAATTTTCACTTTGGCTGAAATTGCATGAAATATGTGTCCCCCGTGGAAGCCCATGCCATCCCAGGTGAGAAAAATGCATCCTGAATCAAGTCTGAGTGCTAAAACCTCTGTTTCGGGTTTTACCAGATTGAGCCCAGAACGTAAGGGCCGGACCTGAAATTTGGAGCCAAAATTGAAATTTTCACTTTGGCTGAAATTGCATGAAATATGTGTCCCCCATGAAAGCCCATGCCATCCCAGGTGAGAAAAATGCATCCTGAATCAAGTCTGAGGGCTAAAACCTCTGTTTTGGGTTTTACCACATTGAGCCCAGAACGTAAGGGCCAGACCTGAAATTTGGAGCCAAAATTGAAATTTTCACTTTGGCTTTAATTGCATGAAATATGTGTCCCCTGTGGAAGCCCATGCCATCCCAGGTGAGAAAAATGCATGCCGAATAAAGTTTGAGGGCTAAAACCTCTGTTTCGGGTTTTACCACATTGAGCCCAGAACGTAAGGGCCGGACCTGAAATTTGGACCCAAAATTGAAATTTTCAGTTTGGCTGAAATTGCATGAAATATGTGTCCCCAGTGGAAGCCCATGCCATCCCAGGTGAGAAAAATGCATCCTGAATCAAGTCTGAGGACGAAAACCTCTGTTTCGGGTTCTACCAGATTGAGCCCAGAACGTAAGGGCAGGACCTGAAATTTGGAGCCAAAATTGAAATTTTCAGTTTGGCTGAAATTGCATGAAATATGTGTCCCCTGTGGAAGCCCATGCCATCCCAGGTGAGAAAAATGCATGCCGAATCAAGTCTGAGGGCTAAAACCTCTGTTTCGGGTTTTACCACATTGAGCCCAGAACGTAAGGTCCGGACCTGAAATTTGGAGCCAAAATTGAAATTTTCAGTTTGGCTGAAATTGCATGAAATATGTGTCCCCCGTGGAAGCCCATGCCATCCCAGGTGAGAAAAATGCATCCTGAATCAAGTCTGAGGGCTAAAACCTCTGTTTCGGGTTTTACTAGATTGAGCCCAGAACGTAAGGGCCGGACCTGAAATTTGGAGCCAAAATTGAAATTTTCACTTTGGCTGAAATTGCATGAAATATGTGTCCCCCGTGGAAGCCCATGCCATCCCAGGTGAGAAAAATGCATCCTGAATCAAGTCTGAGGGCTAAAACCTCTGTTTCGGGTTTTACCACATTGAGCCCAGAACGTAAGGTCCGGACCTGAAATTTGGAGCCAAAATTGAAATTTTCAGTTTGGCTGAAATTGCATGAAATATGTGTCCCCTGTGGAAGCCCATGCCATCCCAGGTGAGAAAAATGCATCCTGGATCAAGTCTGAGGGCTAAATCCTCTGTTCCGGGTTTTACCACATTGAGCCCAGAACGTAAGGGCCGGACCTGAAATTTGGAGCCAAAATTGAAATTTTCACTTTGGCTGAAATTGCATGAAATATGTGTCCCCCGTGGAAGCCCATGCCATCCCAGGTGAGAAAAATGCATCCTGAATCAAGTCTGAGGGCTAAAACCTCTGTTTCGGGTTTTACTAGATTGAGCCCAGAACGTAAGGGCCGGACCTGAAATTTGGAGCCAAAATTGAAATTTTCACTTTGGCTGAAATTGCATGAAATATGTGTCCCCCGTGGAAGCCCATGCCATCCCAGGTGAGAAAAATGCATCCTGAATCAAGTCTGAGTGCTAAAACCTCTGTTTCGGGTTTTACCAGATTGAGCCCAGAACGTAAGGGCCGGACCTGAAATTTGGAGCCAAAATTGAAATTTTCACTTTGGCTGAAATTGCATGAAATATGTGTCCCCCATGAAAGCCCATGCCATCCCAGGTGAGAAAAATGCATCCTGAATCAAGTCTGAGGGCTAAAACCTCTGTTTCGGGTTTTACCACATTGAGCCCAGAACGTAAGGTCCGGACCTGAAATTTGGAGCCCAAATTGAAATTTTCACTTTGGCTTTAATTGCATGAAATATATGTCCCCTGTGGAAGCCCATGCCATCCCAGGTGAGAAAAATGCATGCCGAATAAAGTTTGAGGGCTAAAACCTCTGTTTTGGGTTTTACCACATTGAGCCCAGAACGTAAGGGCCGGACCTGAAATTTGGAGCCAAAATTGAAATTTTCACTTTGGCTGAAATTGCATGAAATATGTGTCCCCCGTGGAAGCCCATGCCATCCCAGGTGAGAAAAATGCATCCTGAATCAAGTCTGAGGGCTAAAACCTCTGTTTCGGGTTTTACTAGATTGAGCCCAGAACGTAAGGGCCGGACCTGAAATTTGGAGCCCAAATTGAAATTTTCACTTTGGCTTTAATTGCATGAAATATATGTCCCCTGTGGAAGCCCATGCCATCCCAGGTGAGAAAAATGCATGCCGAATAAAGTTTGAGGGCTAAAACCTCTGTTTTGGGTTTTACCACATTGAGCCCAGAACGTAAGGGCCGGACCTGAAATTTGGAGCCAAAATTGAAATTTTCACTTTGGCTGAAATTGCATGAAATATGTGTCCCCCGTGGAAGCCCATGCCATCCCAGGTGAGAAAAATGCATCCTGAATCAAGTCTGAGGACGAAAACCTCTGTTTCGGGTTTTACTAGATTGAGCCCAGAACGTAAGGGCCGGACCTGAAATATGGAGCCAAAATTGAAATTTTCACTTTGGCTGAAATTAACTGAAATATGTGTCCCCTGTGGAAGCCCATGCCATCCCAGGTGAGAAAAATGCATCCTGAATGAAGTCTGAGGGCTAAAACCTCTGTTTCGGGTTTTACCACATTGAGCCCAGAACGTAAGGGCCAGACCTGAAATTTGGACCCAAAATTGAAATTTTCACTTTGGCTGAAATTGCATGAAATATGTGTCCCCCGTGGAAGCCCATGCCATCCCAGGTGAGAAAAATGCATCCTGAATCAAGTCTGAGGGCTAAAACCTCTGTTTTGGGTTTTACCACATTGAGTCCAGAACGTAAGGGCCGGACCTGAAATTTGGAGCCCAAATTGAAATTTTCACTTTGGCTGAAATTGCATGAAATATGTGTCCCCCGTGGAAGCCCATGCCATCCCAGGTGAGAAAAATGCATCCTGAATCAAGTCTGAGGGCTAAAACCTCTGTTTTGG
Organism: Halichoeres trimaculatus; assembly: GCF_033239565.1. Classification (NCBI taxonomy): domain Eukaryota; kingdom Metazoa; phylum Chordata; class Actinopteri; order Labriformes; family Labridae; genus Halichoeres; species Halichoeres trimaculatus. Next base: position 56,229 of record NW_027437237.1, on the reverse strand, counting down.
GTTTTACCACATTGAGTCCAGAACGTAAGGGCCGGACCTGAAATTTGGAGCCAAAATTGAAATTTTCACTTTGGCTGAAATTGCATGAAATATGTGTCCCCCGTGGAAGCCCATGCCATCCCAGGTGAGAAAAATGCATCCTGAATCAAGTCTGAGGGCTAAAACCTCTGTTTCGGGTTTTACCACATTGAGCCCAGAACGTAAGTCCGGACCTGAAATTTGGAGCCAAAAGTGAAATTTTCAGTTTGGCTGAAATTGCATGATTTATGTGTCCCCTGTGGAAGCCCATGCCATCCCAGGTGAGAAAAATGCATCCTGGATCAAGTCTGAGGGCTAAATCCTCTGTTCCGGGTTTTACCACATTGAGCCCAGAACGTAAGGGCCGGACCTGAAATTTGGAGCCAAAATTGAAATTTTCACTTTGGCTGAAATTGCATGAAATATGTGTCCCCCGTGGAAGCCCATGCCATCCCAGGTGAGAAAAATGCATCCTGAATCAAGTCTGAGGGCTAAAACCTCTGTTTCGGGTTTTACTAGATTGAGCCCAGAACGTAAGGGCCGGACCTGAAATTTGGAGCCAAAATTGAAATTTTCACTTTGGCTGAAATTGCATGAAATATGTGTCCCCCGTGGAAGCCCATGCCATCCCAGGTGAGAAAAATGCATCCTGAATCAAGTCTGAGTGCTAAAACCTCTGTTTCGGGTTTTACCAGATTGAGCCCAGAACGTAAGGGCCGGACCTGAAATTTGGAGCCAAAATTGAAATTTTCACTTTGGCTGAAATTGCATGAAATATGTGTCCCCCATGAAAGCCCATGCCATCCCAGGTGAGAAAAATGCATCCTGAATCAAGTCTGAGGGCTAAATCCTCTGTTTTGGGTTTTACCACATTGAGCCCAGAACGTAAGGTCCGGACCTGAAATTTGGAGCCCAAATTGAAATTTTCACTTTGGCTTTAATTGCATGAAATATGTGTCCCCTGTGGAAGCCCATGCCATCCCAGGTGAGAAAAATGCATGCCGAATAAAGTTTGAGGGCTAAAACCTCTGTTTCGGGTATTACCACATTGAGCCCAGAACGTAAGGGCCGGACCTGAAATTTGGAGCCAAAATTGAAATTTTCACTTTTGCTGAAATTGCATGAAATATGTGTCCCCCGTGGAAGCCCATGCCATCCCAGGTGAGAAAAATGCATCCTGAATCAAGTCTGAGGACGAAAACCTCTGTTTCGGGTTTTACTAGATTGAGCCCAGAACGTAAGGGCCGGACCTGAAATTTGGAGCCAAAATTGAAATTTTCACTTTGGCTGAAATTAAATGAAATATGTGTCCCCCGTGGAAGCCCATGCCATCCCAGGTGAGAAAAATGCATCCTGAATCAAGTCTGAGGGCTAAAACCTCTGTTTTGGGTTTTACCACATTGAGCCCAGAACGTGAGGTCCGGACCTGAAATTTGGAGCCAAAATTGAAATTTTCACTTTGGCTTTAATTGCATGAAATATGTGTCCCCTGTGGAAGCCCATGCCATCCCAGGTGAGAAAAATGCATGCCGAATAAAGTTTGAGGGCTAAAACCTCTGTTTCGGGTTTTACCACATTGAGCCCAGAACGTAAGGGCCGGACCTGAAATTTGGAGCCAAAATTGAAATTTTCACTTTGGCTGAAATTGCATGAAATATGTGTCCCCCGTGGAAGCCCATGCCATCCCAGGTGAGAAAAATGCATCCTGAATCAAGTCTGAGGACGAAAACCTCTGTTTCGGGTTTTACCACATTGAGCCCAGAACGTAAGGGCCGGACCTGAAATTTGGAGCCAAAATTGAAATTTTCACTTTGGCTGAAATTGCATGAAATATGTGTCCCCCGTGGAAGCCCATGCCATCCCAGGTGAGAAAAATGCATCCTGAATCAAGTCTGAGGGCTAAAACCTCTGTTTTGGGTTTTACCACATTGAGCCCAGAACGTAAGGGCCGGACCTGAAATTTGGAGCCAAAATTGAAATTTTCACTTTGGCTGAAATTGCATGAAATATGTGTCCCCCGTGGAAGCCCATGCCATCCCAGGTGAGAAAAATGCATCCTGAATCAAGTCTGAGGGCTAAAACCTCTGTTTCAGGTTTTACCAGATTGAGCCCAGAACGTAAGGGCCGGACCTGAAATTTGGAGCCCAAATTGAAATTTTCAGTTTGGCTGAAATTGCATGAAATATGTGTCCCCTGTGGAAGCCCATGCCATCCCAGGTGAGAAAAATGCATGCCGAATAAAGTCTGAGGGCTAAAACCTCTGTTTCGGGTTTTACCACATTGAGCCCAGAACGTAAGGGCCGGACCTGAAATTTGGAGCCAAAATTGAAATTTTCACTTTGGCTGAAATTGCATGAAATATGTGTCCCCCGTGGAAGCCCATGCCATCCCAGGTGAGAAAAATGCATCCTGAATCAAGTCTGAGGACGAAAACCTCTGTTTCGGATTTTACTAGATTGAGCCCAGAACGTAAGGGCCGGACCTGAAATTTGGAGCCAAAATTGAAATTTTCACTTTGGCTGAAATTAAATGAAATATGTGTCCCCCGTGGAAGCCCATGCCATCCCAGGTGAGAAAAATGCATCCTGAATCAAGTTTGAGGGCTAAAACCTCTGTTTCGGGTTTTACCACATTGAGCCCAGAACGTAAGGTCCGGACCTGAAATTTGGAGCCAAAATTGAAATTTTCACTTTGGCTTTAATTGCATGAAATATGTGTCCCCTGTGGAAGCCCATGCCATCCCAGGTGAGAAAAATGCATGCCGAATAAAGTTTGAGGGCTAAAACCTCTGTTTCGGGTTTTACCACATTGAGCCCAGAACGTAAGGGCCGGACCTGAAATTTGGAGCCAAAATTGAAATTTTCACTTTGGCTGAAATTGCATGAAATATGTGTCCCCCGTGGAAGCCCATGCCATCCCAGGTGAGAAAAAAGCATCCTGAATCAAGTCTGAGGACGAAAACCTCTGTTTCGGGTTTTACTAGATTGAGCCCAGAACGTAAGGGCCGGACCTGAAATTTGGAGCCAAAATTGAAATTTTCACTTTTGCTGAAATTGCATGAAATATGTGTCCCCCGTGGAAGCCCATGCCATCCCAGGTGAGAAAAATGCATCCTGAATCAAGTCTGAGGGCTAAAACCTCTGTTTCGGGTTTTACCACATTGAGCCCAGAACGTAAGGGCCAGACCTGAAATTTGGAGCCAAAATTGAAATTTTCAGTTTGGCTGAAATTGCATGAAACATGTGTCCCCCGTGGAAGCCCATGCCATCCCAGGTGAGAAAAATGCATCCTGAATCAAGTCTGAGGGCTAAAACCTCTGTTTTGGGTTTTACCACATTGAGTCCAGAACGTAAGGGCCGGACCTGAAATTTGGAGCCAAAATTGAAATTTTCACTTTGGCTGAAATTGCATGAAATATGTGTCCCCCGTGGAAGCCCATGCCATCCCAGGTGAGAAAAATGCATCCTGAATCAAGTCTGAGGGCTAAAACCTCTGTTTTGGGTTTTACCACATTGAGCCCAGAACGTAAGGGCCGGACCTGAAATTTGGAGCCAAAATTGAAATTTTCACTTTGGCTGAAATTGCATGAAATATGTGTCCCCCGTGGAAGCCCATGCCATCCCAGGTGAGAAAAATGCATCCTGAATCAAGTCTGAGGGCTAAAACCTCTGTTTCGGGTTTTACCACATTGAGCCCAGAACGTAAGGTCCGGACCTGAAATTTGGAGCCAAAATTGAAATTTTCAGTTTGGCTGAAATTGCATGAAATATGTGTCCCCTGTGGAAGCCCATGCCATCCCAGGTGAGAAAAATGCATCCTGGATCAAGTCTGAGGGCTAAATCCTCTGTTCCGGGTTTTACCACATTGAGCCCAGAACGTAAGGGCCGGACCTGAAATTTGGAGCCAAAATTGAAATTTTCACTTTGGCTGAAATTGCATGAAATATGTGTCCCCCGTGGAAGCCCATGCCATCCCAGGTGAGAAAAATGCATCCTGAATCAAGTCTGAGGGCTAAAACCTCTGTTTCGGGTTTTACTAGATTGAGCCCAGAACGTAAGGGCCGGACCTGAAATTTTGAGCCCAAATTGAAATTTTCACTTTGGCTGAAATTGCATGAAATATGTGTCCCCCGTGGAAGCCCATGCCATCCCAGGTGAGAAAAATGCATCCTGAATCAAGTCTGAGTGCTAAAACCTCTGTTTCGGGTTTTACCAGATTGAGCCCAGAACGTAAGGGCCGGACCTGAAATTTGGAGCCAAAATTGAAATTTTCACTTTGGCTGAAATTGCATGAAATATGTGTCCCCCATGAAAGCCCATGCCATCCCAGGTGAGAAAAATGCATCCTGAATCAAGTCTGAGGGCTAAATCCTCTGTTTCGGGTTTTACCACATTGAGCCCAGAACGTAAGGTCCGGACCTGAAATTTGGAGCCCAAATTGAAATTTTCACTTTGGCTTTAATTGCATGAAATATGTGTCCCCTGTGGAAGCCCATGCCATCCCAGGTGAGAAAAATGCATGCCGAATAAAGTTTGAGGGCTAAAACCTCTGTTTCGGGTTTTACCACATTGAGCCCAGAACGTAAGGGCCGGACCTGAAATTTGGAGCCAAAATTGAAATTTTCACTTTTGCTGAAATTGCATGAAATATGTGTCCCCCGTGGAAGCCCATGCCATCCCAGGTGAGAAAAATGCATCCTGAATCAAGTCTGAGGACAAAAACCTCTGTTTCGGGTTTTACTAGATTGAGCCCAGAACGTAAGGGCCGGACCTGAAATTTGGAGCCAAAATTGAAATTTTCACTTTGGCTGAAATTAAATGAAATATGTGTCCCCCGTGGAAGCCCATGCCATCCCAGGTGAGAAAAATGCAGCCTGAATCAAGTTTGAGGGCTAAAACCTCTGTTTCGGGTTTTACCACATTGAGCCCAGAACGTAAGGTCCGGACCTGAAATTTGGAGCCAAAATTGAAATTTTCACTTTGGCTTTAATTGCATGAAATATGTGTCCCCTGTGGAAGCCCATGCCATCCCAGGTGAGAAAAATGCATGCCGAATAAAGTTTGAGGGCTAAAACCTCTGTTTCGGGTTTTACCACATTGAGCCCAGAACGTAAGGGCCGGACCTGAAATTTGGAGCCAAAATTGAAATTTTCACTTTGGCTGAAATTGCATGAAATATGTGTCCCCCGTGGAAGCCCATGCCATCCCAGGTGAGAAAAAAGCATCCTGAATCAAGTCTGAGGACGAAAACCTCTGTTTCGGGTTTTCCTAGATTGAGCCCAGAACGTAAGGGCCGGACCTGAAATTTGGAGCCAAAATTGAAATTTTCACTTTGGCTGAAATTAAATGAAATATGTGTCCCCCGTGGAAGCCCATGCCATCCCATGTGAGAAAAATACATCCTGAATCAAGTCTGAGGGCGAAAACCTCTGTTTCGGGTTTTACCACATTGAGCCCAGAACGTAAGGGCCGACCCTGAAATTTGGAGCCAAAATTGAAATTTTCACTTTGGCTGAAATTGCATGAAATATGTGTCCCCCGTGGAAGCCCATGCCATCCCAGGTGAGAAAAATGCATCCTGAATCAAGTCTGAGGACGAAAACCTCTGTTTTGGGTTTTACCACATTGAGCCCAGAACGTAAGGGCCGGACCTGAAATTTGGATCCAAAATTGAAATTTTCACTTTGGCTGAAATTGCATGAAATATGTGTCCCCCGTGGAAGCCCATGCCATCCCAGGTGAGAAAAATGCATCCTGAATCAAGTCTGAGGGCTAAAACCTCTGTTTCGGGTTCTACCAGATTGAGCCCAGAACGTAAGGGCCGGACCTGAAATTTGGAGCCCAAATCGAAATTTTCACTTTGGCTGAAATTGCATGAAATATGTGTCCCCCGTGGAAGCCCATGCCATCCCAGGTGAGAAAAATGCATCCTGAATCAAGTCTGAGGGCTAAATCCTCTGTTTCGGGTTTTACCACATTGAGCCCAGAACGTAAGGGCCGGACCTGAAATTTGGAGCCAAAATTGAAATTTTCACTTTGGCTGAAATTAAATGAAATATGTGTCCCCCGTGGAAGCCCATGCCATCCCATGTGAGAAAAAAGCATCCTGAATCAAGTCTGAGGGCGAAAACCTCTGTTTTGGGTTTTACCACATTGAGCCCAGAACGTAAGGGCCGACCCTGAAATTTGGAGCCAAAATTGAAATTTTCACTTTGGCTGAAATTAAATGAAATATGTGTCCCCCGTGGAAGCCCATGCCATCCCAGGTGAGAAAAATGCATCCTGAATCAAGTCTGAGGGCTAAAACCTCTGTTTTGGGTTTTACCACATTGAGCCCAGAACGTAAGGGCCGGACCTGAAATTTGGAGCCAAAATTGAAATTTTCACTTTGGCTGAAATTGCATGAAATATGTGTCCCCCGTGGAAGCCCATGCCATCCCAGGTGAGAAAAATGCATGCTGAATCAAGTCTGAGGGCTAAATCCTCTGTTTCGGGTTTTACCACATTGAGCCCAGAACGTAAGGGCCGGACCTGAAATTTGGAGCCAAAATTGAAATTTTCACTTTGGCTGAAATTGCATGAAATATGTGTCCCCCGTGGAAGCCCATGCCATCCCAGGTGAGAAAAATGCATCCTGAATCAAGTCTGAGGACGAAAACCTCTGTTTCGGGTTTTACTAGATTGAGCCCAGAACGTAAGGGCCGGACCTGAAATTTGGAGCCAAAATTGAAATTTTCACTTTGGCTGAAATTAAATGAAATATGTGTCCCCCGTGGAAGCCCATGCCATCCCAGGTGAGAAAAATGCATCCTGAATCAAGTCTGAGGGCTAAAACCTCTGTTTTGGGTTTTACCACATTGAGCCCAGAACGTAAGGGCCAGACCTGAAATTTGGAGCCAAAATTGAAATTTTCACTTTGGCTTTAATTGCATGAAATATGTGTCCCCTGTGGAAGCCCATGCCATCCCAGGTGAGAAAAATGCATGCCGAATAAAGTTTGAGGGCTAAAACCTCTGTTTCGGGTTTTACCACATTGAGCCCAGAACGTAAGGGCCGGACCTGAAATTTGGAGCCAAAATTGAAATTTTCACTTTGGCTGAAATTGCATGAAATATGTGTCCCCCGTGGAAGCCCATGCCATCCCAGGTGAGAAAAATGCATCCTGAATCAAGTCTGAGGACGAAAACCTCTGTTTCGGGTTCTACCAGATTGAGCCCAGAACGTAAGGGCCGGACCTGAAATTTGGAGCCAAAATTGAAATTTTCACTTTGGCTGAAATTGCATGAAATATGTGTCCCCCGTGGAAGCCCATGCCATCCCAGGTGAGAAAAATGCATCCTGAATCAAGTCTGAGGGCTAAAACCTCTGTTTTGGGTTTTACCACATTGAGCCCAGAACGTAAGGGCCGGACCTGAAATTTGGAGCCAAAATTGAAATTTTCACTTTGGCTGAAATTGCATGAAATATGTGTCCCCCGTGGAAGCCTATGCCATCCCAGGTGAGAAAAATGCATCCTGAATCAAGTCTGAGGGCTAAAACCTCTGTTTCAGGTTTTACCAGATTGAGCCCAGAACGTAAGGGCCGGACCTGAAATTTGGAGCCCAAATTGAAATTTTCAGTTTGGCTGAAATTGCATGAAATATGTGTCCCCTGTGGAAGCCCATGCCATCCCAGGTGAGAAAAATGCATGCCGAATCAAGTCTGAGGGCTAAAACCTCTGTTTCGGGTTTTACCACATTGAGCCCAGAACGTAAGGTCCGGACCTGAAATTTGGAGCCAAAATTGAAATTTTCAGTTTGGCTGAAATTGCATGAAATATGTGTCCCCCGTTAAAGCCCATGCCATCCCAAGTGAGAAAAATGCATCCTGAATCAAGTCTGAGGGCTAAAACCTCTGTTTTGGGTTTTACTAGATTGAGCCCAGAACATAAGGGCCGGACCTGAAATTTGGAGCCAAAATTGAAATTTTCACTTTGGCTGAAATTGCATGAAATATGTGTCCCCCGTGGAAGCCCATGCCATCCCAGGTGAGAAAAATGCATCCTGAATCAAGTCTGAGGGCTAAAACCTCTGTTTCGGGTTTTACTAGATTGAGCCCAGAACGTAAGGGCCGGACCTGAAATTTGGAGCCAAAATTGAAATTTTCAGTTTGGCTGAAATTGCATGAAATATGTGTCCCCTGTGGAAGCCCATGCCATCCCAGGTGAGAAAAATGCATCCTGGATCAAGTCTGAGGGCTAAATCCTCTGTTCCGGGTTTTACCACATTGAGCCCAGAACGTAAGGGCCGGACCTGAAATTTGGAGCCAAAATTGAAATTTTCACTTTGGCTGAAATTGCATGAAATATGTGTCCCCCGTGGAAGCCCATGCCATCCCAGGTGAGAAAAATGCATCCTGAATCAAGTCTGAGGGCTAAAACCTCTGTTTCGGGTTTTACTAGATTGAGCCCAGAACGTAAGGGCCGGACCTGAAATTTGGAGCCAAAATTGAAATTTTCACTTTGGCTGAAATTGCATGAAATATGTGTCCCCCGTTAAAGCCCATGCCATCCCAGGTGAGAAAAATGCATCCTGAATCAAGTCTGAGTGCTAAAACCTCTGTTTCGGGTTTTACCAGATTGAGCCCAGAACGTAAGGGCCGGACCTGAAATTTGGAGCCAAAATTGAAATTTTCACTTTGGCTGAAATTGCATGAAATATGTGTCCCCCATGAAAGCCCATGCCATCCCAGGTGAGAAAAATGCATCCTGAATCAAGTCTGAGGGCTAAATCCTCTGTTTCGGGTTTTACCACATTGAGCCCAGAACGTAAGGTCCGGACCTGAAATTTGGAGCCCAAATTGAAATTTTCACTTTGGCTTTAATTGCATGAAATATGTGTCCCCTGTGGAAGCCCATGCCATCCCAGGTGAGAAAAATGCATGCCGAATAAAGTTTGAGGGCTAAAACCTCTGTTTCGGGTTTTACCACATTGAGCCCAGAACGTAAGGGCCGGACCTGAAATTTGGAGCCAAAATTGAAATTTTCACTTTGGCTGAAATTGCATGAAATATGTGTCCCCCGTGGAAGCCCATGCCATCCCAGGTGAGAAAAATGCATCCTGAATCAAGTCTGAGGACGAAAACCTCTGTTTCGGGTTTTACTAGATTGAGCCCAGAACGTAAGGGCCGGACCTGAAATATGGAGCCAAAATTGAAATTTTCACTTTGGCTGAAATTAACTGAAATATGTGTCCCCTGTGGAAGCCCATGCCATCCCAGGTGAGAAAAATGCATCCTGAATCAAGTCTGAGGGCTAAAACCTCTGTTTCGGGTTTTACCACATTGAGCCCAGAACGTAAGGGCCGGACCTGAAATTTGGAGCCAAAATTGAAATTTTCAGTTTGGCTGAAATTGCATGAAATATGTGTCCCCCGTGGAAGCCCATGCCATCCCAGGTGAGAAAAATGCATCCTGAATCAAGTCTGAGGGCTAAAACCTCTGTTTTGGGTTTTACCACATTGAGTCCAGAACGTAAGGGCCGGACCTGAAATTTGGAGCCAAAATTGAAATTTTCACTTTGGCTGAAATTGCATGAAATATGTGTCCCCCGTGGAAGCCCATGCCATCCCAGGTGAGAAAAATGCATCCTGAATCAAGTCTGAGGGCTAAAACCTCTGTTTTGGGTTTTACCACATTGAGCCCAGAACGTAAGGGCCGGACCTGAAATTTGGAGCCAAAATTGAAATTTTCACTTTGGCTGAAATCTCATGAAATATGTGTCCCCCGTGGAAGCCCATGCCATCCCAGGTGAAAAAAATGCATCCTGAATCAAGTCTGAGGGCTAAAACCTCTGTTTCGGGTTTTACCACATTGAGCCCAGAACGTAAGGTCCGGACCTGAAATTTGGAGCCAAAATTGAAATTTTCAGTTTGGCTGAAATTGCATGAAATATGTGTCCCCTGTGGAAGCCCATGCCATCCCAGGTGAGAAAAATGCATCCTGGATCAAGTCTGAGGGCTAAATCCTCTGTTCCGGGTTTTACCACATTGAGCCCAGAACGTAAGGGCCGGACCTGAAATTTGGAGCCAAAATTGAAATTTTCACTTTGGCTGAAATTGCATGAAATATGTGTCCCCCGTGGAAGCCCATGCCATCCCAGGTGAGAAAAATGCATCCTGAATCAAGTCTGAGGGCTAAAACCTCTGTTTCGGGTTTTACTAGATTGAGCCCAGAACGTAAGGGCCGGACCTGAAATTTGGAGCCAAAATTGAAATTTTCACTTTGGCTGAAATTGCATGAAATATGTGTCCCCCGTGGAAGCCCATGCCATCCCAGGTGAGAAAAATGCATGCTGAATCAAGTGTGAGTGCTAAATCCTCTGTTTCGGGTTTTACCAGATTGAGCCCAGAACGTAAGGGCCGGACCTGAAATTTGGAGCCAAAATTGAAATTTTCACTTTGGCTGAAATTGCATGAAATATGTGTCCCCCATGAAAGCCCATGCCATCCCAGGTGAGAAAAATGCATCCTGAATCAAGTCTGAGGGCTAAATCCTCTGTTTTGGGTTTTACCACATTGAGCCCAGAACGTAAGGTCCGGACCTGAAATTTGGAGCCCAAATTGAAATTTTCACTTTGGCTTTAATTGCATGAAATATGTGTCCCCTGTGGAAGCCCATGCCATCCCAGGTGAGAAAAATGCATGCCGAATAAAGTTTGAGGGCTAAAACCTCTGTTTCGGGTTTTACCACATTGAGCCCAGAACGTAAGGGCCAGACCTGAAATTTGGAGCCAAAATTGAAATTTTCACTTTTGCTGAAATTGCATGAAATATGTGTCCCCCGTGGAAGCCCATGCCATCCCAGGTGAGAAAAATGCATCCTGAATCAAGTCTGAGGACGAAAACCTCTGTTTCGGGTTTTACTAGATTGAGCCCAGAACGTAAGGGCCGGACCTGAAATTTGGAGCCAAAATTGAAATTTTCACTTTGGCTGAAATTAAATGAAATATGTGTCCCCCGTGGAAGCCCATGCCATCCCAGGTGAGAAAAATGCATCCTGAATCAAGTCTGAGGGCTAAAACCTCTGTTTTGGGTTTTACCACATTGAGCCCAGAACGTGAGGTCCTGACCTGAAATTTGGAGCCAAAATTGAAATTTTCACTTTGGCTTTAATTGCATGAAATATGTGTCCCCTGTGGAAGCCCATGCCATCCCAGGTGAGAAAAATGCATGCCGAATAAAGTTTGAGGGCTAAAACCTCTGTTTCGGGTTTTACCACATTGAGCCCAGAACGTAAGGGCCGGACCTGAAATTTGGAGCCCAAATTGAAATTTTCACTTTGGCTGAAATTGCATGAAATATGTGTCCCCCGTGGAAGCCCATGCCATCCCAGGTGAGAAAAATGCATCCTGAATCAAGTCTGAGGGCGAAAACCTCTGTTTTGGGTTTTACCACATTGAGCCCAGAACGTAAGGGCCGGACCTGAAATTTGGAGCCCAAATTGAAATTTTCACTTTGGCTGAAATTGCATGAAATATGTGTCCCCCGTGGAAGCCCATGCCATCCCAGGTGAGAAAAATGCATCCTGAATCAAGTCTGAGGGCTAAAACCTCTGTTTTGGGTTTTACCACATTGAGCCCAGAACGTAAGGGCCGGACCTGAAATTTGGAGCCAAAATTGAAATTTTCACTTTGGCTGAAATTGCATGAAATATGTGTCCCCCGTGGAAGCCCATGCCATCCCAGGTGAGAAAAATGCATCCTGAATCAAGTCTGAGGGCTAAAACCTCTGTTTCAGGTTTTACCAGATTGAGCCCAGAACGTAAGGGCCGGACCTGAAATTTGGAGCCCAAATTGAAATTTTCACTTTGGCTGAAATTGCATGAAATATGTGTCCCCTGTGGAAGCCCATGCCATCCCAGGTGAGAAAAATGCATCCTGAATCAAGTCTGAGGGCTAAAACCTCTGTTTCAGGTTTTACCAGATTGAGCCCAGAACGTAAGGGCCGGACCTGAAATTTGGAGCCAAAATTGAAATTTTCACTTTGGCTGAAATTGCATGAAATATGTGTCCCCCGTGGAAGCCCATGCCATCCCAGGTGAGAAAAATGCATCCTGAATCAAGTCTGAGGACGAAAACCTCTGTTTCGGGTTTTACTAGATTGAGCCCAGAACGTAAGGGCCGGACCTGAAATTTGGAGCCAAAATTGAAATTTTCACTTTGGCTGAAATTAAATGAAATATGTGTCCCCCGTGGAAGCCCATGCCATCCCAGGTGAGAAAAATGCATCCTGAATCAAGTTTGAGGGCTAAAACCTCTGTTTCGGGTTTTACCACATTGAGCCCAGAACGTAAGGTCCGGACCTGAAATTTGGAGCCAAAATTGAAATTTTCACTTTGGCTTTAATTGCATGAAATATGTGTCCCCTGTGGAAGCCCATGCCATCCCAGGTGAGAAAAATGCATGCCGAATAAAGTTTGAGGGCTAAAACCTCTGTTTCGGGTTTTACCACATTGAGCCCAGAACGTAAGGGCCGGACCTGAAATTTGGAGCCCAAATTGAAATTTTCACTTTGGCTGAAATTGCATGAAATATGTGTCCCCCGTGGAAGCCCATGCCATCCCAGGTGAGAAAAATGCATCCTGAATCAAGTTTGAGGGCTAAAACCTCTGTTTCGGGTTTTACCACATTGAGCCCAGAACGTAAGGTCCGGACCTGAAATTTGGAGCCAAAATTGAAATTTTCACTTTGGCTTTAATTGCATGAAATATGTGTCCCCTGTGGAAGCCCATGCCATCCCAGGTGAGAAAAATGCATGCCGAATAAAGTTTGAGGGCTAAAACCTCTGTTTCGGGTTTTACCACATTGAGCCCGGAACGTAAGGGCCGGACCTGAAATTTGGAGCCCAAATTGAAATTTTCACTTTGGCTGAAATTGCATGAAATATGTGTCCCCCGTGGAAGCCCATGCCATCCCAGGTGAGAAAAAAGCATCCTGAATCAAGTCTGAGGACGAAAACCTCTGTTTCGGGTTTTACTAGATTGAGCCCAGAACATAAGGGCCGGACCTGAAATTTGGAGCCAAAATTGAAATTTTCACTTTTGCTGAAATTGCATGAAATATGTGTCCCCCGTGGAAGCCCATGCCATCCCAGGTGAGAAAAATGCATCCTGAATCAAGTCTGAGGGCTAAAACCTCTGTTTCGGGTTTTACCACATTAAGCCCAGAACGTAAGGGCCGGACCTGAAATTTGGAGCCAAAATTGAAATTTTCAGTTTGGCTGAAATTGCATGAAATATGTGTCCCCCGTGGAAGCCCATGCCATCCCAGGTGAGAAAAATGCATCCTGAATCAAGTCTGAGGGCTAAAACCTCTGTTTTGGGTTTTACGACATTGAGTCCAGAACGTAAGGGCCGGACCTGAAATTTGGAGCCAAAATTGAAATTTTCACTTTGGCTGAAATTGCATGAAATATGTGTCCCCCGTGGAAGCCCATGCCATCCCAGGTGAGAAAAATGCATCCTGAATCAAGTCTGAGGGCTAAAACCTCTGTTTTGGGTTTTACCACATTGAGCCCAGAACGTAAGGGCCGGACCTGAAATTTGGAGCCAAAATTGAAATTTTCACTTTGGCTGAAATTGCATGAAATATGTGTCCCCCGTGGAAGCCCATGCCATCCCAGGTGAGAAAAATGCATCCTGAATCAAGTCTGAGGGCTAAAACCTCTGTTTCGGGTTTTACTAGATTGAGCCCAGAACGTAAGGGCCGGACCTGAAATTTGGAGCCAAAATTGAAATTTTCACTTTGGCTGAAATTGCATGAAATATGTGTCCCCCGTGGAAGCCCATGCCATCCCAGGTGAGAAAAATGCATCCTGAATCAAGTCTGAGTGCTAAAACCTCTGTTTCGGGTTTTACCAGATTGAGCCCAGAACGTAAGGGCCGGACCTGAAATTTGGAGCCAAAATTGAAATTTTCACTTTGGCTGAAATTGCATGAAATATGTGTCCCCCATGAAAGCCCATGCCATCCCAGGTGAGAAAAATGCATCCTGAATCAAGTCTGAGGGCTAAATCCTCTGTTTCGGGTTTTACCACATTGAGCCCAGAACGTAAGGTCCGGACCTGAAATTTGGAGCCCAAATTGAAATTTTCACTTTGGCTTTAATTGCATGAAATATGTGTCCCCTGTGGAAGCCCATGCCATCCCAGGTGAGAAAAATGCATGCCGAATAAAGTTTGAGGGCTAAAACCTCTGTTTCGGGTTTTACGACATTGAGTCCAGAACGTAAGGGCCGGACCTGAAATTTGGAGCCAAAATTGAAATTTTCACTTTGGCTGAAATTGCATGAAATATGTGTCCCCCGTGGAAGCCCATGCCATCCCAGGTGAGAAAAATGCATCCTGAATCAAGTCTGAGGGCTAAAACCTCTGTTTTGGGTTTTACCACATTGAGCCCAGAACGTAAGGGCCGGACCTGAAATTTGGAGCCAAAATTGAAATTTTCACTTTGGCTGAAATTGCATGAAATATGTGTCCCCCGTGGAAGCCCATGCCATCCCAGGTGAGAAAAATGCATCCTGAATCAAGTCTGAGGGCTAAAACCTCTGTTTCGGGTTTTACTAGATTGAGCCCAGAACGTAAGGGCCGGACCTGAAATTTGGAGCCAAAATTGAAATTTTCACTTTGGCTGAAATTGCATGAAATATGTGTCCCCCGTGGAAGCCCATGCCATCCCAGGTGAGAAAAATGCATCCTGAATCAAGTCTGAGTGCTAAAACCTCTGTTTCGGGTTTTACCAGATTGAGCCCAGAACGTAAGGGCCGGACCTGAAATTTGGAGCCAAAATTGAAATTTTCACTTTGGCTGAAATTGCATGAAATATGTGTCCCCCATGAAAGCCCATGCCATCCCAGGTGAGAAAAATGCATCCTGAATCAAGTCTGAGGGCTAAATCCTCTGTTTCGGGTTTTACCACATTGAGCCCAGAACGTAAGGTCCGGACCTGAAATTTGGAGCCCAAATTGAAATTTTCACTTTGGCTTTAATTGCATGAAATATGTGTCCCCTGTGGAAGCCCATGCCATCCCAGGTGAGAAAAATGCATGCCGAATAAAGTTTGAGGGCTAAAACCTCTGTTTCGGGTTTTACCACATTGAGCCCAGAACGTAAGGGCCGGACCTGAAATTTGGAGCCAAAATTGAAATTTTCACTTTTGCTGAAATTGCATGAAATATGTGTCCCCCGTGGAAGCCCATGCCATCCCAGGTGAGAAAAAAGCATCCTGAATCAAGTCTGAGGACGAAAACCTCTGTTTCGGGTTTTACTAGATTGAGCCCAGAACGTAAGGGCCGGACCTGAAATTTGGAGCCAAAATTGAAATTTTCACTTTGGCTGAAATTAAATGAATAATGTGTCCCCCGTGGAAGCCCATGCCATCCCAGGTGAGAAAAATGCATCCTGAATCAAGTCTGAGGGCTAAAACCTCTGTTTTGGGTTTTACCACATTGAGCCCAGAACGTGAGGTCCGGACCTGAAATTTGGAGCCAAAATTGAAATTTTCACTTTGGCTTTAATTGCATGAAATATGTGTCCCCTGTGGAAGCCCATGCCATCCCAGGTGAGAAAAATGCATGCCGAATAAAGTTTGAGGGCTAAAACCTCTGTTTCGGGTTTTACCACATTGAGCCCAGAACGTAAGGGCCGGACCTGAAATTTGGAGCCAAAATTGAAATTTTCACTTTGGCTGAAATTGCATGAAATATGTGTCCCCCGTGGAAGCCCATGCCATCCCAGGTGAGAAAAATGCATCCTGAATCAAGTCTGAGGACGAAAACCTCTGTTTCGGGTTTTACCAGATTGAGCCCAGAACGTAAGGGCCGGACCTGAAATTTGGAGCCAAAATTGAAATTTTCACTTTGGCTGAAATTGCATGAAATATGTGTCCCCCATGAAAGCCCATGCCATCCCAGGTGAGAAAAATGCATCCTGAATCAAGTCTGAGGGCTAAATCCTCTGTTTCGGGTTTTACCACATTGAGCCCAGAACGTAAGGTCCGGACCTGAAATTTGGAGCCCAAATTGAAATTTTCACTTTGGCTTTAATTGCATGAAATATGTGTCCCCTGTGGAAGCCCATGCCATCCCAGGTGAGAAAAATGCATGCCGAATAAAGTTTGAGGGCTAAAACCTCTGTTTCGGGTTTTACCACATTGAGCCCAGAACGTAAGGGCCGGACCTGAAATTTGGAGCCAAAATTGAAATTTTCACTTTTGCTGAAATTGCATGAAATATGTGTCCCCCGTGGAAGCCCATGCCATCCCAGGTGAGAAAAAAGCATCCTGAATCAAGTCTGAGGACGAAAACCTCTGTTTCGGGTTTTACTAGATTGAGCCCAGAACGTAAGGGCCGGACCTGAAATTTGGAGCCAAAATTGAAATTTTCACTTTGGCTGAAATTAAATGAATAATGTGTCCCCCGTGGAAGCCCATGCCATCCCAGGTGAGAAAAATGCATCCTGAATCAAGTCTGAGGGCTAAAACCTCTGTTTTGGGTTTTACCACATTGAGCCCAGAACGTGAGGTCCGGACCTGAAATTTGGAGCCAAAATTGAAATTTTCACTTTGGCTTTAATTGCATGAAATATGTGTCCCCTGTGGAAGCCCATGCCATCCCAGGTGAGAAAAATGCATGCCGAATAAAGTTTGAGGGCTAAAACCTCTGTTTCGGGTTTTACCACATTGAGCCCAGAACGTAAGGGCCGGACCTGAAATTTGGAGCCAAAATTGAAATTTTCACTTTGGCTGAAATTGCATGAAATATGTGTCCCCCGTGGAAGCCCATGCCATCCCAGGTGAGAAAAATGCATCCTGAATCAAGTCTGAGGACGAAAACCTCTGTTTCGGGTTTTACCACATTGAGCCCAGAACGTAAGGGCCGGACCTGAAATTTGGAGCCAAAATTGAAATTTTCACTTTGGCTGAAATTGCATGAAATATGTGTCCCCCGTGGAAGCCCATGCCATCCCAGGTGAGAAAAATGCATCCTGAATCAAGTCTGAGGGCTAAAACCTCTGTTTCAGGTTTTACCAGATTGAGCCCAGAACGTAAGGGCCGGACCTGAAATTTGGAGCCCAAATTGAAATTTTCAGTTTGGCTGAAATTGCATGAAATATGTGTCCCCCGTGGAAGCCCATGCCATCCCAGGTGAGAAAAATGCATGCCGAATAAAGTCTGAGGGCTAAAACCTCTGTTTCGGGTTTTACCACATTGAGCCCAGAACATAAGGGCCGGACCTGAAATTTGGAGCCAAAATTGAAATTTTCACTTTGGCTGAAATTGCATGAAATATGTGTCCCCCGTGGAAGCCCATGCCATCCCAGGTGAGAAAAATGCATCCTGAATCAAGTCTGAGGACGAAAACCTCTGTTTCGGGTTTTACTAGATTGAGCCCAGAACGTAAGGGCCGGACCTGAAATTTGGAGCCAAAATTGAAATTTTCACTTTGGCTGAAATTAAATGAAATATGTGTCCCCCGTGGAAGCCCATGCCATCCCAGGTGAGAAAAATGCAGCCTGAATCAAGTTTGAGGGCTAAAACCTCTGTTTCGGGTTTTACCACATTGAGCCCAGAACGTAAGGTCCGGACCTGAAATTTGGAGCCAAAATTGAAATTTTCACTTTGGCTTTAATTGCATGAAATATGTGTCCCCTGTGGAAGCCCATGCCATCCCAGGTGAGAAAAATGCATGCCGAATAAAGTTTGAGGGCTAAAACCTCTGTTTCGGGTTTTACCACATTGAGCCCAGAACGTAAGGGCCGGACCTGAAATTTGGAGCCAAAATTGAAATTTTCACTTTGGCTGAAATTGCATGAAATATGTGTCCCCCGTGGAAGCCCATGCCATCCCAGGTGAGAAAAATGCATCCTGAATCAAGTCTGAGGACGAAAACCTCTGTTTCGGGTTTTACTAGATTGAGCCCAGAACGTAAGGGCCGGACCTGAAATTTGGAGCCAAAATTGAAATTTTCACTTTGGCTGAAATTGCATGAAATATGTGTCCCCCGTGGAAGCCCATGCCATCCCAGGTGAGAAAAATGCATGCTGAATCAAGTCTGAGGGCTAAAACCTCTGTTTCGGGTTTTACCACATTGAGCCCAGAACGTAAGGGCCGGACCTGAAATTTGGAGCCAAAATTGAAATTTTCACTTTGGCTGAAATTGCATGAAATATGTGTCCCCCGTGGAAGACAATGCCATCCCAGGTGAGAAAAATGCATCCTGAATCAAGTCTGAGGGCTAAAACCTCTGTTTCAGGTTTTACCACATTGAGCCCAGAACGTAAGGGCCGGACCTGAAATTTTGAGCCCAAATTGAAATTTTCAGTTTGGCTGAAATTGCATGAAATATGTGTCCCCTGTTGAAGCCCATGCCATCCCAGGTGAGAAAAATGCATCCTGAATCAAGTCTGAGGGCTAAAACCTCTGTTCTGGGTTTTACCACATTGAGCCCAGAACGTAAGGGCCGGACCTGAAATTTGGAGCCAAAATTGAAATTTTCACTTTGGCTGAAATTGCATGAAATATGTGTCCCCCGTGGAAGCCCATGCCATCCCAGGTGAGAAAAATGCATCCTGAATCAAGTCTGAGGGCTAAAACCTCTGTTTCGGGTTCTACCAGATTGAGCCCAGAACGTAAGGGCCGGACCTGAAATTTGGAGCCCAAATCGAAATTTTCACTTTGGCTGAAATTGCATGAAATATGTGTCCCCCGTGGAAGCCCATGCCATCCCAGGTGAGAAAAATGCATCCTGAATCAAGTCTGAGGGCTAAATCCTCTGTTTCAGGTTTTACCAGATTGAGCCCAGAACGTAAGGTCCGGACCTGAAATTTGGAGCCAAAATTGAAATTTTCACTTTGGCTGAAATTGCATGAAATATGTGTCCCCCGTGGAAGCCCATGCCATCCCAGGTGAGAAAAATGCATCCTGAATCAAGTCTGAGGACGAAAACCTCTGTTTCGGGTTTTACTAGATTGAGCCCAGAACGTAAGGGCCGGACCTGAAATTTGGAGCCAAAATTGAAATTTTCACTTTGGCTGAAATTGCATGAAATATGTGTCCCCCGTGGAAGCCCATGCCATCCCAGGTGAGAAAAATGCATGCTGAATCAAGTCTGAGGGCTAAATCCTCTGTTTCGGGTTTTACCACATTGAGCCCAGAACGTAAGGGCCGGACCTGAAATTTGGAGCCAAAATTGAAATTTTCACTTTGGCTGAAATTGCATGAAATATGTGTCCCCCGTGGAAGACAATGCCATCCCAGGTGAGAAAAATGCATCCTGAATCAAGTCTGAGGGCTAAAACCTCTGTTTCAGGTTTTACCACATTGAGCCCAGAACGTAAGGGCCGGACCTGAAATTTTGAGCCCAAATTGAAATTTTCAGTTTGGCTGAAATTGCATGAAATATGTGTCCCCTGTTGAAGCCCATGCCATCCCAGGTGAGAAAAATGCATCCTGAATCAAGTCTGAGGGCTAAAACCTCTGTTCTGGGTTTTACCACATTGAGCCCAGAACGTAAGGGCCGGACCTGAAATTTGGAGCCAAAATTGAAATTTTCACTTTGGCTGAAATTGCATGAAATATGTGTCCCCCGTGGAAGCCCATGCCATCCCAGGTGAGAAAAATGCATCCTGAATCAAGTCTGAGGGCTAAAACCTCTGTTTCGGGTTCTACCAGATTGAGCCCAGAACGTAAGGGCCGGACCTGAAATTTGGAGCCCAAATCGAAATTTTCACTTTGGCTGAAATTGCATGAAATATGTGTCCCCCGTGGAAGCCCATGCCATCCCAGGTGAGAAAAATGCATCCTGAATCAAGTCTGAGGGCTAAATCCTCTGTTTCAGGTTTTACCACATTGAGCCCAGAACGTAAGGGCCGGACCTGAAATTTGGAGCCAAAATTGAAATTTTCACTTTGGCTGAAATTAAATGAAATATGTGTCCCCCGTGGAAGCCCATGCCATCCCAGGTGAGAAAAATGCATCCTGAATCAAGTCTGAGGGCTAAAACCTCTGTTTTGGGTTTTACCACATTGAGCCCAGAACGTAAGGGCCGGACCTGAAATTTGGAGCCAAAATTGAAATTTTCACTTTGGCTGAAATTGCATGAAATATGTGTCCCCCGTGGAAGCCCATGCCATCCCAGGTGAGAAAAATGCATGCTGAATCAAGTCTGAGGGCTAAATCCTCTGTTTCGGGTTTTACCACATTGAGCCAAGAACGTAAGGGCCGGATCTGAAATTTGGAGCCAAAATTGAAATTTTCACTTTGGCTGAAATTGCATGAAATATGTGTCCCCCGTGGAAGCCCATGCCATCCCAGGTGAGAAAAATGCATCCTGAATCAAGTCTGAGGACGAAAACCTCTGTTTCGGGTTTTACTAGATTGAGCCCAGAACGTAAGGGCCGGACCTGAAATTTGGAGCCAAAATTGAAATTTTCACTTTGGCTGAAATTAAATGAAATATGTGTCCCCCGTGGAAGCCCATGCCATCCCAGGTGAGAAAAATGCATCCTGAATCAAGTCTGAGGGCTAAAACCTCTGTTTTGGGTTTTACCACATTGAGCCCAGAACGTAAGGGCCAGACCTGAAATTTGGAGCCAAAATTGAAATTTTCACTTTGGCTTTAATTGCATGAAATATGTGTCCCCTGTGGAAGCCCATGCCATCCCAGGTGAGAAAAATGCATGCCGAATAAAGTTTGAGGGCTAAAACCTCTGTTTCGGGTTTTACCACATTGAGCCCAGAACGTAAGGTCCGGACCTGAAATTTGGAGCCAAAATTGAAATTTTCACTTTGGCTGAAATTGCATGAAATATGTGTCCCCTGTGGAAGCCCATGCCATCCCAGGTGAGAAAAATGCATCCTGAATCAAGTCTGAGGACGAAAACCTCTGTTTCGGGTTCTACCAGATTGAGCCGACAACGTAAGGGCCGGACCTGAAATTTGGAGCCAAAATTGAAATTTTCACTTTGGCTGAAATTGCATGAAATATGTGTCCCCCGTGGAAGCCCATGCCATCCCAGGTGAGAAAAATGCATCCTGAATCAAGTCTGAGGGCTAAAACCTCTGTTTTGGGTTTTACCACATTGAGCCCAGAACGTAACGTCTGGACTTGAAATTTGGAGCCAAAATTGAAATTTTCACTTTGGCTGAAATTGCATGAAATATGTGTCCCCCGTGGAAGCCCATGCCATCCCAGGTGAGAAAAATGCATCCTGAATCAAGTCTGAGGGCTAAAACCTCTGTTTCAGGTTTTACCAGATTGAGCCCAGAACGTAAGGTCCGGACCTGAAATTTGGAGCCCAAATTGAAATTTTCAGTTTGGCTGAAATTGCATGAAATATGTGTCCCCCGTGGAAGCCCATGCCATCCCAGGTGAGAAAAATGCATCCTGAATCAAGTCTAAGGGGTAAAACCTCTGTTTCGGGTTTTACCACATTGAGCCCAGAACGTAAGGGCCGGACCTGAAATTTGGAGCCAAAATTGAAATTTTCACTTTGGCTGAAATTGCATGAAATATGTGTCCCCCGTGGAAGCCCATGCCATCCCAGGTGAGAAAAATGCATCCTGAATCAAGTCTGAGGGCTAAAACCTCTGTTTCGGGTTTTACCACATTGAGCCCAGAACGTAACGTCTGGACTTGAAATTTGGAGCCAAAATTGATCTTTTCACTTTGGCTGAAATTGCATGAAATATGTGTCCCCCGTGGAAGCCCATGCCATCCCAGGTGAGAAAAATGCATCCTGAATCAAGTCTGAGGGGTAAAACCTCTGTTTTGGGTTTTACCACATTGAGCTCAGAACGTAAGGGCCGGACCTGAAATTTGGAGCCAAAATTGAAATTTTCACTTTGGCTGAAGTTAAATGAAATATGTGTCCCCCGTGGAAGCCCATGCCATCCCAGGTGAGAAAAATGCATGCTGAATCAAGTCTGAGGGCTAAAACCTCTGTTTCGGGTTTTACCACATTGAGCTCAGAACGTAAGGGCCGGACCTGAAATTTGGAGCCAAAATTGAAATTTTCAGTTTTGGCTGAAATTGCATCAATTATGTGTCCCCCGTGGAAGCGCATGCCATCCCAGGTGAGAAAAATGCATCCTGAATCAAGTCTGAGGGCTAAATCCTCTGTTTCGGGTTTTACCACATTGAGCCCAGAACGTAAGGGCCGGACCTGAAATTTGGAGCCAAAATTGAAATTTTCACTTTGGCTGAAATTGCATGAAATATGTGTCCCCCGTGGAAGCCCATTCCATCCCAGGTGAGAAAAATGCATCCTGAATCAAGTCTGAGGGCTAAAACCTCTGTTTCGGGTTTTACCACATTGAGCCCAGAACGTAAGGGCCGGACCTGAAATTTGGAGCCAAAATTGAAATTTTCACTTTGGCTGAAATTAGATGAAATATGTGTCCCCCGTGGAAGCCCATGCCATCCCAGGTGAGAAAAATGCATCCTGAATCAAGTCTGAGGGCTAAATCCTCTGTTTCGGGTTTTACCACATTGAGCCCAGAACGTAAGGTCCGGACCTGAAATTTGGAGCCAAAATTGAAATTTTCACTTTGGCTGAAATTGCATGAAATATGTGTCCCCTGTGGAAGCCAATGCCCTCCCAGGTGAGAAAAATGCATCCTGAATCAAGTCTGAGGGCTAAAACCTCTGTTTCGGGTTTTACCACATTGAGCCCAGAACGTAAGGGCCGGACCTGAAATTTTTGAGCCAAAATTGAAATTTTCACTTTGGCTGAAATTGCATGAAATATGTGTCCCCCGTGGAAGCCCATGCCATCCCAGGTGAGAAAAATGCATCCTGAATCAAGTCTAAGGGGTAAAACCTCTGTTTTGGGTTTTACCACATTGAGCCCAGAACATAAGGTCCGGACCTGAAATTTGGAGCCAAAATTGAAATTTTCACTTTGGCTGAAATTGCATGAAATATGTGTCCCCCGTGGAAGCCCATGCCATCCCAGGTGAGAAAAATGCATCCTGGATCAAGTCTGAGGGCTAAATCCTCTGTTCCGGGTTTTACCACATTGAGCCCAGAACGTAAAGTCTGGACTTGAAATTTGGAGCCAAAATTGAAATTTTCACTTTGGCTGAAATTGCATGAAATATGTGTCCCCCGTGGAAGCCCATGCCATCCCAGGTGAGAAAAATGCATCCTGAATCAAGTCTGAGGGCTAAAACCTCTGTTTCGGGTTTTACTAGATTGAGCCCAGAACGTAAGGG
This sequence comes from Halichoeres trimaculatus, assembly GCF_033239565.1. NCBI lineage: Eukaryota > Metazoa > Chordata > Actinopteri > Labriformes > Labridae > Halichoeres > Halichoeres trimaculatus. Next base: position 32,965 of record NW_027437237.1, on the reverse strand, counting down.
CCGGACCTGAAATTTGGAGCCAAAATTGAAATTTTCACTTTGGCTGAAATTGCATGAAATATGTGTCCCCCGTGGAAGCCCATGCCATCCCAGGTGAGAAAAATGCATCCTGAATCAAGTCTGAGGGCTAAAACCTCTGTTTCGGGTTTTACCAGATTGAGCCCAGAACGTAAGGGCCGGACCTGAAATTTGGAGCCAAAATTGAAATTTTCACTTTGGCTGAAATTGCATGAAATATGTGTCCCCCATGAAAGCCCATGCCATCCCAGGTGAGAAAAATGCATCCTGAATCAAGTCTGAGGGCTAAATCCTCTGTTTCGGGTTTTACCACATTGAGCCCAGAACGTAAGGTCCGGACCTGAAATTTGGAGCCAAAATTGAAATTTTCACTTTGGCTGAAATTGCATGAAATATGTGTCCCCCGTGGAAGCCCATGCCATCCCAGGTGAGAAAAATGCATCCTGAATCAAGTCTGAGGGCTAAAACCTCTGTTTCGGGTTTTACTAGATTGAGCCCAGAACGTAAGGGCCGGACCTGAAATTTGGAGCCAAAATTGAAATTTTCACTTTGGCTGAAATTGCATGAAATATGTGTCCCCCGTGGAAGCCCATGCCATCCCAGGTGAGAAAAATGCATCCTGAATCAAGTCTGAGTGCTAAAACCTCTGTTTCGGGTTTTACCAGATTGAGCCCAGAACGTAAGGGCCGGACCTGAAATTTGGAGCCAAAATTGAAATTTTCACTTTGGCTGAAATTGCATGAAATATGTGTCCCCCATGAAAGCCCATGCCATCCCAGGTGAGAAAAATGCATCCTGAATCAAGTCTGAGGGCTAAATCCTCTGTTTCGGGTTTTACCACATTGAGCCCAGAACGTAAGGTCCGGACCTGAAATTTGGAGCCCAAATTGAAATTTTCACTTTGGCTGAAATTAACTGAAATATGTGTCCCCTGTGGAAGCCCATGCCATCCCAGGTGAGAAAAATGCATGCCGGTTAAAGTTTGAGGGCTAAAACCTCTGTTTTGGGTTTTACCACATTGAGTCCAGAACGTAAGGGCCGGACCTGAAATTTGGAGCCAAAATTGAAATTTTCACTTTGGCTGAAATTGCATGAAATATGTGTCCCCCGTGGAAGCCCATGCCATCCCAGGTGAGAAAAATGCATCCTGAATCAAGTCTGAGGGCTAAAACCTCTGTTTTGGGTTTTACCACATTGAGCCCAGAACGTAAGGGCCGGACCTGAAATTTGGAGCCAAAATTGAAATTTTCACTTTGGCTGAAATTGCATGAAATATGTGTCCCCCGTGGAAGCCCATGCCATCCCAGGTGAGAAAAATGCATCCTGAATCAAGTCTGAGGGCTAAAACCTCTGTTTCGGGTTTTACCACATTGAGCCCAGAACGTAAGGTCCGGACCTGAAATTTGGAGCCAAAATTGAAATTTTCAGTTTGGCTGAAATTGCATGAAATATGTGTCCCCTGTGGAAGCCCATGCCATCCCAGGTGAGAAAAATGCATCCTGGATCAAGTCTGAGGGCTAAATCCTCTGTTCCGGGTTTTACCACATTGAGCCCAGAACGTAAGGGCCGGACCTGAAATTTGGAGCCAAAATTGAAATTTTCACTTTGGCTGAAATTGCATGAAATATGTGTCCCCCGTGGAAGCCCATGCCATCCCAGGTGAGAAAAATGCATCCTGAATCAAGTCTGAGGGCTAAAACCTCTGTTTCGGGTTTTACTAGATTGAGCCCAGAACGTAAGGGCCGGACCTGAAATTTGGAGCCAAAATTGAAATTTTCACTTTGGCTGAAATTGCATGAAATATGTGTCCCCCGTGGAAGCCCATGCCATCCCAGGTGAGAAAAATGCATCCTGAATCAAGTCTGAGTGCTAAAACCTCTGTTTCGGGTTTTACCAGATTGAGCCCAGAACGTAAGGGCCGGACCTGAAATTTGGAGCCAAAATTGAAATTTTCACTTTGGCTGAAATTGCATGAAATATGTGTCCCCCATGAAAGCCCATGCCATCCCAGGTGAGAAAAATGCATCCTGAATCAAGTCTGAGGGCTAAATCCTCTGTTTCGGGTTTTACCACATTGAGCCCAGAACGTAAGGTCCGGACCTGAAATTTGGAGCCCAAATTGAAATTTTCACTTTGGCTTTAATTGCATGAAATATGTGTCCCCTGTGGAAGCCCATGCCATCCCAGGTGAGAAAAATGCATGCCGAATAAAGTTTGAGGGCTAAAACCTCTGTTTCGGGTTTTACCACATTGAGCCCAGAACGTAAGGGCCGGACCTGAAATTTGGAGCCAAAATTGAAATTTTCACTTTTGCTGAAATTGCATGAAATATGTGTCCCCCGTGGAAGCCCATGCCATCCCAGGTGAGAAAAAAGCATCCTGAATCAAGTCTGAGGACGAAAACCTCTGTTTCGGGTTTTACTAGATTGAGCCCAGAACGTAAGGGCCGGACCTGAAATTTGGAGCCAAAATTGAAATTTTCACTTTGGCTGAAATTAAATGAAATATGTGTCCCCCGTGGAAGCCCATGCCATCCCAGGTGAGAAAAATGCATCCTGAATCAAGTCTGAGGGCTAAAACCTCTGTTTTGGGTTTTACCACATTGAGCCCAGAACGTGAGGTCCGGACCTGAAATTTGGAGCCAAAATTGAAATTTTCACTTTGGCTGAAATTGCATGAAATATGTGTCCCCTGTGGAAGCCCATGCCATCCCAGGTGAGAAAAATGCATGCCGAATAAAGTCTGAGGGCTAAAACCTCTGTTTCGGGTTTTACCACATTGAGCCCAGAAAGTAAGGGCCGGACCTGAAATTTGGAGCCAAAATTGAAATTTTCACTTTGGCTGAAATTGCATGAAATATGTGTCCCCCGTGGAAGCCCATGCCATCCCAGGTGAGAAAAATGCATCCTGAATCAAGTCTGAGGACGAAAACCTCTGTTTCGGGTTTTACTAGATTGGGCCCAGAACGTAAGGGCCGGACCTGAAATTTGGAGCCAAAATTGAAATTTTCACTTTGGCTGAAATTAAATGAAATATGTGTCCCCCGTGGAAGCCCATGCCATCCCAGGTGAGAAAAATGCAGCCTGAATCAAGTTTGAGGGCTAAAACCTCTGTTTCGGGTTTTACCACATTGAGCCCAGAACGTAAGGGCCGGACCTGAAATTTGGAGCCAAAATTGAAATTTTCACTTTGGCTTTAATTGCATGAAATATGTGTCCCCTGTGGAAGCCCATGCCATCCCAGGTGAGAAAAATGCATGCCGAATAAAGTTTGAGGGCTAAAACCTCTGTTTCGGGTTTTACCACATTGAGCCCAGAACGTAAGGGCCGGACCTGAAATTTGGAGCCAAAATTGAAATTTTCACTTTGGCTGAAATTGCATGAAATATGTGTCCCCCGTGGAAGCCCATGCCATCCCAGGTGAGAAAAAAGCATCCTGAATCAAGTCTGAGGACGAAAACCTCTGTTTCGGGTTTTACTAGATTGAGCCCAGAACGTAAGGGCCGGACCTGAAATTTGGAGCCAAAATTGAAATTTTCACTTTGGCTGAAATTGCATGAAATATGTGTCCCCCGTGGAAGCCCATGCCATCCCAGGTGAGAAAAATGCATGCTGAATCAAGTCTGAGGGCTAAATCCTCTGTTTCGGGTTTTACCACATTGAGCCCAGAACGTGAGGGCCGGACCTGAAATTTGGAGCCAAAATTGAAATTTTCACTTTGGCTGAAATTGCATGAAATATGTGTCCCCCGTGGAAGCCCATGCCATCCCAGGTGAGAAAAATGCATCCTGAATCAAGTCTGAGGGCTAAAACCTCTGTTTCAGGTTTTACCACATTGAGCCCAGAACGTAAGGGCCGGACCTGAAATTTGGAGCCAAAATTGAAATTTTCACTTTGGCTGAAATTGCATGAAATATGTGTCCCCTGTTGAAGCCCATGCCATCCCAGGTGAGAAAAATGCATCCTGAATCAAGTCTGAGGGCTAAAACCTCTGTTCTGGGTTTTACCACATTGAGCCCAGAACGTAAGGGCCGGACCTGAAATTTGGATCCAAAATTGAAATTTTCACTTTGGCTGAAATTGCATGAAATATGTGTCCCCCGTGGAAGCCCATGCCATCCCAGGTGAGAAAAATGCATCCTGAATCAAGTCTGAGGGCTAAAACCTCTGTTTCGGGTTCTACCAGATTGAGCCCAGAACGTAAGGGCCGGACCTGAAATTTGGAGCCCAAATCGAAATTTTCACTTTGGCTGAAATTGCATGAAATATGTGTCCCCCGTGGAAGCCCATGCCATCCCAGGTGAGAAAAATGCATCCTGAATCAAGTCTGAGGGCTAAATCCTCTGTTTCGGGTTTTACCACATTGAGCCCAGAACGTAAGGGCCGGACCTGAAATTTGGAGCCAAAATTGAAATTTTCACTTTGGCTGAAATTAAATGAAATATGTGTCCCCCGTGGAAGCCCATGCCATCCCAGGTGAGACAAATACATCCTGAATCAAGTCTGAGGGCGAAAACCTCTGTTTCGGGTTTTACCACATTGAGCCCAGAACGTAAGGGCCGACCCTGAAATTTGGAGCCAAAATTGAAATTTTCACTTTGGCTGAAATTAAATGAAATATGTGTCCCCCGTGGAAGCCCATGCCATCCCAGGTGAGAAAAATGCATCCTGAATCAAGTCTGAGGGCTAAAACCTCTGTTTTGGGTTTTACCACATTGAGCCCAGAACGTAAGGGCCGGACCTGAAATTTGGAGCCCAAATTGAAATTTTCAGTTTGGCTGAAATTGCATGAAATATGTGTCCCCTGTGGAAGCCCATGCCATCCCAGGTGAGAAAAATGCATGCCGAATAAAGTCTGAGGGCTAAAACCTCTGTTTCGGGTTTTACCACATTGAGCTCAGAACGTAAGGGCCGGACTTGAAATTTGGAGCCAAAATTGAAATTTTCACTTTGGCTGAAATTGCATGAAATATGTGTCCCCCGTGGAAGCCCATGCCATCCCAGGTGAGAAAAATGCATCCTGAATCAAGTCTGAGGGCTAAAACCTCTGTTTCGGGTTTTACCACATTGAGCCCAGAACGTAACGTCTGGACTTGAAATTTGGAGCCAAAATTGAAATTTTCACTTTGGCTGAAATTGCATGAAATATGTGTCCCCCGTGGAAGCCCATGCCATCCCAGGTGAGAAAAATGCATCCTGAATCAAGTCTGAGGGGTAAAACCTCTGTTTTGGGTTTTACCACATTGAGCTCAGAACGTAAGGGCCGGACCTGAAATTTGGAGCCAAAATTGAAATTTTCACTTTGGCTGAAATTGCATGAAATATGTGTCCCCCGTGGAAGCCCATGCCATCCCAGGTGAGAAAAATGCATGCTGAATCAAGTCTGAGGGCTAAAACCTCTGTTTCGGGTTTTATCACATTGAGCTCAGAACGTAAGGGCCGGACCTGAAATTTGGAGCCAAAATTGAAATTTTCAGTTTTGGCTGAAATTGCATCAATTATGTGTCCCCCCTGGAAGCGCATGCCATCCCAGGTGAGAAAAATGCATCCTGAATCAAGTCTGAGGGCTAAATCCTCTGTTTCGGGTTTTACCACATTGAGCCCAGAACGTAAGGGCCGGACCTGAAATTTGGAGCCAAAATTGAAATTTTCACTTTGGCTGAAATTGCATGAAATATGTGTCCCCCGTGGAAGCCCATTCCATCCCAGGTGAGAAAAATGCATCCTGAATCAAGTCTGAGGGCTAAAACCTCTGTTTCGGGTTTTACCACATTGAGCCCAGAACGTAAGGTCCGGACCTGAAATTTGGAGCCAAAATTGAAATTTTCACTTTGGCTGAAATTAGATGAAATATGTGTCCCCCGTGGAAGCCCATGCCATCCCAGGTGAGAAAAATGCATCCTGAATCAAGTCTGAGGGCTAAATCCTCTGTTTCGGGTTTTACCACATTGAGCCTAGAACGTAAGGTCCGGACCTGAAATTTGGAGCCAAAATTGAAATTTTCACTTTGGCTGAAATTGCATGAAATATGTGTCCCCTGTGGAAGCCAATGCCCTCCCAGGTGAGAAAAATGCATCCTGAATCAAGTCTGAGGGCTAAAACCTCTGTTTCGGGTTTTACCACATTGAGCCCAGAACGTAAGGGCCGGACCTGAAATTTTTGAGCCAAAATTGAAATTTTCACTTTGGCTGAAATTGCATGAAATATGTGTCCCCCGTGGAAGCCCATGCCATCCCAGGTGAGAAAAATGCATCCTGAATCAAGTCTAAGGGGTAAAACCTCTGTTTTGGGTTTTACCACATTGAGCCCAGAACATAAGGTCCGGACCTGAAATTTGGAGCCAAAATTGAAATTTTCACTTTGGCTGAAATTGCATGAAATATGTGTCCCCCGTGGAAGCCCATGCCATCCCAGGTGAGAAAAATGCATCCTGGATCAAGTCTGAGGGCTAAATCCTCTGTTTCGGGTTTTACCACATTGAGCCCAGAACGTAACGTCTGGACTTGAAATTTGGAGCCAAAATTGAAATTTTCACTTTGGCTGAAATTGCATGAAATATGTGTCCCCCGTGGAAGCCCATGCCATCCCAGGTGAGAAAAATGCATCCTGAATCAAGTCTGAGGGCTAAATCCTCTGTTCCGGGTTTTACCACATTGAGCTCAGAACGTAAGGGCCGGACCTGAAATTTGGAGCCAAAATTGAAATTTTCACTTTGGCTTTAATTGCATGAAATATGTGTCCCCCTTGGAAGCCCATGCCATCCCAGGTGAGAAAAATGCATGCTGAATCAAGTCTGAGGGCTAAATCCTCTGTTTCGGGTTTGACCACATTGAGCCCAGAACGTAAGGGCCGGACCTGAAATTTGGAGCCAAAATTGAAATTTTCACTTTGGCTGAAATTGCATGAAATATGTGTCCCCCGTGGAAGCCCCTGCCATCCCAGGTGAGAAAAATGCATCCTGAATCAAGTCTAAGGGGTAAAACCTCTGTTTTGGGTTTTACCACATTGAGCCCAGAACGTAAGGGCCAGACCTGAAATTTGGAGCCAAAATTGAAATTTTCACTTTGGCTGAAATTAAATGAAATATGTGTCCCCCCTGGAAGCCCATGCCATCCCAGGTGAGAAAAATGCATCCTGAATCAAGTCTGAGGGCTAAAACCTCTGTTTTGGGTTTTACCACATTGAGCCCAGAACGTAAGGGCCAGATCTGAAATTTGGAGCCAAAATTGAAATTTTCACTTTGGCTGAAATTGCATGAAATATGTGTCCCCTGTGGAAGCCCATGCCATCCCAGGTGAGAAAAATGCATCCTGAATCAAGTCTGAGGGCTAAAACCTCTGTTTCGGGTTTTACCACATTGAGCCCAGAACGTAAGGGCCAGACCTGAAATTTGGAGCCAAAATTGAAATTTTCACTTTGGCTGAAATTGCATGAAATATGTGTCCCCCGTGGAAGCCCATGCCATCCCAGGTGAGAAAAATGCATCCTGAATCAAGTCTGAGGGCTAAATCCTCTGTTCCAGGTTTTACCACATTGAGCCCAGAACGTAAGGGCCAGACCTGAAATTTGGAGCCAAAATTGAAATTTTCAGTTTGGCTGAAATTGCATGAAATATGTGTCCCCCGTGGAAGCCCATGCCATCCCAGGTGAGAAAAATGCATCCTGAATCAAGTCTGAGGGCTAAAACCTCTGTTTTGGGTTTTACCAGATTGAGCCCAGAACGTAAGGGCCGGACCTGAAATTTGGAGCCAAAATTGAAATTTTCACTTTGGCTGAAATTGCATGAAATATGTGTCCCCCGTGGAAGCCCATGCCATCCCAGGTGAGAAAAATGCATCCTGAATCAAGTCTGAGGGCTAAAACCTCTGTTTCGGGTTTTACCACATTGAGTCCAGAACGTAAGGGCCGGACCTGAAATTTGGAGCCAAAATTGAAATTTTCACTTTGGCTGAAATTGCATGAAATATGTGTTTCCTTGTGGAAGCCCATGCCATCCCAGGTGAGAAAAATGCATCCTGAATAAAGTCTGGGGGCTAAATCCTCTGTTTCTGGTTTTACCACATTGAGCCCAGAACGTAAGGGCCGGACCTGAAATTTGGAGCCAAAATTGAAATTTTCACTTTGGCTGAAATTGCATGAAATATGTGTCCCCCGTGGAAGCCCATGCCATCCCAGGTGAGAAAAATGCATCCTGAATCAAGTCTGAGGGCTAAAACCTCTGTTTCGGGTTCTACCAGATTGAGCCCAGAACGTAAGGGCCGGACCTGAAATTTGGAGCCAAAATTGAAATTTTCACTTTGGCTGAAATTGCATGAAATATGTGTCCCCCGTGGAAGCCCATGCCATCCCAGGTGAGAAAAATGCATGCTGAATCAAGTCTGAGGGCTTAATCCTCTGTTTCGGGTTTTACCACATTGAGCCCAGAACGTAAGGGCCGGACCTGAAATTTGGAGCCAAAATTGAAATTTTCACTTTGGCTGAAATTGCATGAAATATGTGTCCCCCGTGGAAGCCCATGCCATCCCAGGTGAGAAAAATGCATCCTGAATCAAGTCTGAGGACTAAAACCTCTGTTTCGGGTTTTACTAGATTGAGCCCAGAACGGAAGGGCCGGACCTGAAATTTGGAGCCAAAATTGAAATTTTCACTTTGGCTGAAATTAAATGAAATATGTGTACCCCGTGGAAGCCCATGCCATCCCAGGTGAGAAAAATGCATCCTGAATCAAGTCTGAGGGCTAAATCCTCTGTTACGGGTTTTACCACATTGAGCCCAGAACGTAAGGGCCAGACCTGAAATTTGGAGCCAAAATTGAAATTTTCACTTTGGCTTTAATTGCATGAAATATGTGTCCCCTGTGGAAGCCAATGCCATCCCAGGTGAGAAAAATGCATGCCGAATAAAGTTTGAGGGCTAAAACCTCTGTTTCAGGTTTTACCACATTGAGCCCAGAACGTAAGGTCCGGACCTGAAATTTGGAGCCAAAATTGAAATTTTCACTTTGGCTGAAATTGCATGAAATATGTGTCCCCCGTGGAAGCCCATTCCATCCCAGGTGAGAAAAATGCATCCTGAATCAAGTCTGAGGGCTAAAACCTCTGTTTCGGGTTTTACCACATTGAGCCCAGAACGTAAGGGCCGGACCTGAAATTTGGAGCCAAAATTGAAATTTTCACTTTGGCTGAAATTGCATGAAATATGTGTCCCCTGTGGAAGCCAATGCCCTCCCAGGTGAGAAAAATGCATCCTGAATCAAGTCTAAGGGGTAAAACCTCTGTTTTGGGTTTTACCACATTGAGCCCAGAACGTAAGGGCCAGACCTGAAATTTGGAGCCAAAATTGAAATTTTCAGTTTGGCTGAAATTGCATGAAATATGTGTCCCCCCTGGAAGCCCATGCCATCCCAGGTGAGAAAAATGCATCCTGAATCAAGTCTGAGGGCTAAAACCTCTGTTTTGGGTTTTACCACATTGAGCCCAGAACGTAAGGGCCAGATCTGAAATTTGGAGCCAAAATTGAAATTTTCACTTTGGCTGAAATTGCATGAAATATGTGTCCCCTGTGGAAGCCCATGCCATCCCAGGTGAGAAAAATGCATCCTGAATCAAGTCTGAGGGCTAAAACCTCTGTTTCGGGTTTTACCACATTGAGCCCAGAACGTAAGGGCCAGACCTGAAATTTGGAGCCAAAATTGAAATTTTCAGTTTGGCTGAAATTGCATGAAATATGTGTCCCCCGTGGAAGCCCATGCCATCCCAGGTGAGAAAAATGCATCCTGAATCAAGTCTGAGGGCTAAAACCTCTGTTTTGGGTTTTACCAGATTGAGCCCAGAACGTAAGGGCCGGACCTGAAATTTGGAGCCAAAATTGAAATTTTCACTTTGGCTGAAATTGCATGAAATATGTGTCCCCCGTGGAAGCCCATGCCATCCCAGGTGAGAAAAATGCATCCTGAATCAAGTCTGAGGGCTAAAACCTCTGTTTTGGGTTTTACCACATTGAGCCCAGAACGTAAGGGCCGGACCTGAAATTTGGAGCCAAAATTGAAATTTTCACTTTGGCTGAAATTGCATGAAATATGTGTCCCCCGTGGAAGCCCATGCCATCCCAGGTGAGAAAAATGCATCCTGAATCAAGTCTGAGGGCTAAAACCTCTGTTTCGGGTTTTACCATATTGAGCCCAGAACGTAAGGTCCGGACCTGAAATTTGGAGCCAAAATTGAAATTTTCAGTTTGGCTGAAATTGCATGAAATATGTGTCCCCTGTGGAAGCCCATGCCATCCCAGGTGAGAAAAATGCATCCTGGATCAAGTCTGAGGGCTAAATCCTCTGTTCCGGGTTTTACCACATTGAGCCCAGAACGTAAGGGCCGGACCTGAAATTTGGAGCCAAAATTGAAATTTTCACTTTGGCTGAAATTGCATGAAATATGTGTCCCCCGTGGAAGCCCATGCCATCCCAGGTGAGAAAAATGCATCCTGAATCAAGTCTGAGGGCTAAAACCTCTGTTTCGGGTTTTACTACATTGAGTCCAGAACGTAAGGGCCGGACCTGAAATTTGGAGCCAAAATTGAAATTTTCACTTTGGCTGAAATTGCATGAAATATGTGTCCCCCGTGGAAGCCCATGCCATCCCAGGTGAGAAAAATGCATCCTGAATCAAGTCTGAGGGCTAAAACCTCTGTTTCGGGTTTTACCAGATTGAGCCCAGAACGTAAGGGCCGGACCTGAAATTTGGAGCCAAAATTGAAATTTTCACTTTGGCTGAAATTGCATGAAATATGTGTCCCCCATGAAAGCCCATGCCATCCCAGGTGAGAAAAATGCATCCTGAATCAAGTCTGAGGGCTAAATCCTCTGTTTCGGGTTTTACCACATTGAGCCCAGAACGTAAGGTCCGGACCTGAAATTTGGAGCCCAAATTGAAATTTTCACTTTGGCTTTAATTGCATGAAATATGTGTCCCCTGTGGAAGCCCATGCCATCCCAGGTGAGAAAAATGCATGCCGAATAAAGTTTGAGGGCTAAAACCTCTGTTTCAGGTTTTACCACATTGAGCCCAGAACGTAAGGGCCGGACCTGAAATTTGGAGCCAAAATTGAAATTTTCAGTTTGGCTGAAATTGCATGAAATATGTGTCCCCCGTGGAAGCCCATGCCATCCCAGGTGAGAAAAATGCATCCTGAATCAAGTCTGAGGACGAAAACCTCTGTTTCGGGTTTTACTAGATTGAGCCCAGAACGTAAGGGCCGGACCTGAAATTTGGAGCCAAAATTGAAATTTTCACTTTGGCTGAAATTAACTGAAATATGTGTCCCCTGTGGAAGCCCATGCCATCCCAGGTGAGAAAAATGCATCCTGAATCAAGTCTGAGGGCTAAAACCTCTGTTTCGGGTTTTACCACATTGAGCCCAGAACGTAAGGGCCAGACCTGAAATTTGGAGCCAAAATTGAAATTTTCAGTTTGGCTGAAATTGCATGAAATATGTGTCCCCCGTGGAAGCCCATGCCATCCCAGGTGAGAAAAATGCATCCTGAATCAAGTCTGAGGGCTAAAACCTCTGTTTCGGGTTTTACCACATTGAGCCCAGAACGTAAGGTCCGGACCTGAAATTTGGAGCCAAAATTGAAATTTTCAGTTTGGCTGAAATTGCATGAAATATGTGTCCCCTGTGGAAGCCCATGCCATCCCAGGTGAGAAAAATGCATCCTGGATCAAGTCTGAGGGCTAAATCCTCTGTTCCAGGTTTTACCACATTGAGCCCAGAACGTAAGGGCCGGACCTGAAATTTGGAGCCAAAATTGAAATTTTCACTTTGGCTGAAATTGCATGAAATATGTGTCCCCCGTGGAAGCCCATGCCATCCCAGGTGAGAAAAATGCATCCTGAATCAAGTCTGAGGGCTAAAACCTCTGTTTCGGGTTTTACCACATTGAGCCCAGAACGTAAGGGCCGGACCTGAAATTTGGAGCCAAAATTGAAATTTTCACTTTGGCTGAAATTGCATGAAATATGTGTCCCCCGTGGAAGCCCATGCCATCCCAGGTGAGAAAAATGCATCCTGAATAAAGTCTGGGGGCTAAATCCTCTGTTTCTGGTTTTACCACATTGAGCCCAGAACGTAAGGGCCGGACCTGAAATTTTTGAGCCAAAATTGAAATTTTCACTTTGGCTGAAATTGCATGAAATATGTGTCCCCCGTGGAAGCCCATGCCATCCCAGGTGAGAAAAATGCATCCTGGATCAAGTCTGAGGGCTAAAACCTCTGTTTCGGGTTTTACTAGATTGAGCCCAGAACGTAAGGGCCGGACCTGAAATTTGGAGCCAAAATTGAAATTTTCACTTTGGCTGAAATTGCATGAAATATGTGTCCCCCGTGGAAGCCCATGCCATCCCAGGTGAGAAAAATGCATCCTGAATCAAGTCTGAGTGCTAAAACCTCTGTTTCGGGTTTTACCAGATTGAGCCCAGAACGTAAGGGCCGGACCTGAAATTTGGAGCCAAAATTGAAATTTTCACTTTGGCTGAAATTGCATGAAATATGTGTCCCCTGTGGAAGCCCATGCCATCCCAGGTGAGAAAAATGCATCCTGGATCAAGTCTGAGGGCTAAATCCTCTGTTCCGGGTTTTACCACATTGAGCCCAGAACGTAAGGGCCGGACCTGAAATTTGGAGCCAAAATTGAAATTTTCACTTTGGCTGAAATTGCATGAAATATGTGTCCCCCGTGGAAGCCCATGCCATCCCAGGTGAGAAAAATGCATCCTGAATCAAGTCTGAGGGCTAAAACCTCTGTTTCGGGTTTTACTAGATTGAGCCCAGAACGTAAGGGCCGGACCTGAAATTTGGAGCCCAAATTGAAATTTTCACTTTGGCTGAAATTGCATGAAATATGTGTCCCCCGTGGAAGCCCATGCCATCCCAGGTGAGAAAAATGCATCCTGAATCAAGTCTGAGTGCTAAAACCTCTGTTTCGGGTTTTACCAGATTGAGCCCAGAACGTAAGGGCCGGACCTGAAATTTGGAGCCAAAATTGAAATTTTCACTTTGGCTGAAATTGCATGAAATATGTGTCCCCCATGAAAGCCCATGCCATCCCAGGTGAGAAAAATGCATCCTGAATCAGGTCTGAGGGCTAAATCCTCTGTTTTGGGTTTTACCACATTGAGCCCAGAACGTAAGGGCCGGACCTGAAATTTGGAGCCAAAATTGAAATTTTCACTTTGGCTGAAATTGCATGAAATATGTGTCCCCCGTGGAAGCCCATGCCATCCCAGGTGAGAAAAATGCATCCTGAATCAAGTCTGAGGGCTAAAACCTCTGTTTCGGGTTTTACCACATTGAGCCCAGAACGTAAGGTCCGGACCTGAAATTTTGAGCCCAAATTGAAATTTTCAGTTTGGCTGAAATTGCATGAAATATGTGTCCCCTGTTGAAGCCCATGCCATCCCAGGTGAGAAAAATGCATCCTGAATCAAGTCTGAGGGCTAAAACCTCTGTTTTGGGTTTTACCACATTGAGCCCAGAACGTAAGGGCCGGACCTGAAATTTGGACCCAAAATTGAAATTTTCACTTTGGCTGAAATTGCATGAAATATGTGTCCCCCGTGGAAGCCCATGCCATCCCAGGTGAGAAAAATGCATCCTGAATCAAGTCTGAGGACGAAAACCTCTGTTTCGGGTTTTACTAGATTGAGCCCAGTACGTAAGGGCAGGACCTGAAATTTGGAGCCAAAATTGAAATTTTAACTTTGGCTGAAATTAAATGAAATATGTGTCCCCTGTGGAAGCCCATGCCATCCCAGGTGAGAAAAATGCATCCTGAATCAAGTCTGAGGGCTAAAACCTCTGTTCTGGGTTTTACCACATTGAGCCCAGAACGTAAGGGCCGGACCTGAAATTTGGAGCCAAAATTGAAATTTTCACTTTGGCTGAAATTGCATCAATTATGTGTCCCCCCTTGGAAGCCCATGCCATCCCAGGTGAGAAAAATGCATGCTGAATCAAGTCTGAGGGCTAAATCCTCTATTTCGGGTTTTACCAGATTGAGCCCAGAACGTAAGGTCCAGACCTGAAATTTGGAGCCAAAATTGAAATTTCAGTTTGGCTGAAATTGCATGAAATATGTGTCCCCCGTGGAAGCCCATGCCATCCCAGGTGAGAAAAATGCATCCTGAATCAAGTCTGAGGGCTAAATCTTCTGTTTCGGGTTTTACCAGATTGAGCCCAGAACGTAAGGTCCGGACCTGAAATTTGGAGCCAAAATTGAAATTTTCAGTTTGGCTGAAATTAACTGAAATATGTGTCCCCCGTGGAAGCCCATGCCATCCCAGGTGAGAAAAATGCATCCTGAATCAAGTCTGAGGGCTAAAACCTCTGTTTTGGGTTTTACCACATTGAGCCCAGAACGTAACGTCTGGACTTGAAATTTGGAGCCAAAATTGAAATTTTCACTTTGGCTGAAATTGCATGAAATATGTGTCCCCCGTGAAAGCCCATGCCATCCCAGGTGAGAAAAATGCATCCTGAATCAAGTCTGAAGGCTAAAACCTCTGTTTCGGGTTTTACCACATTGAGCTCAGAACGTAAGGTCCGGACCTGAAATTTGGAGCCAAAATTGAAATTTTCAGTTTGGCTGAGATTGCATCAATTATGTGTCCCCCCTTGGAAGCCCATGCCATCCCAGTTGAGAAAAATGCATGCTGAATCAAGTCTGAGGGCTAAAACCTCTGTTCTGGGTTTTACCACATTGAGCCCAGAACGTAAGGGCCGGACCTGAAATTTGGAGCCAAAATTGAAATTTTCACTTTGGCTGAAATTGCATGAAATATGTGTCCCCTGTGGAAGCCCATGCCATCCCAGGTGAGAAAAATGCATCCTGAATCAAGTCTAAGGGGTAAAACCTCTGTTTCGGGTTTTACCACATTGAGCCCAGAACGTAAGGGCCGGACCTGAAATTTGGAGCCAAAATTGAAATTTTCACTTTGGCTGAAATTGCATGAAATATGTGTCCCCTGTGGAAGCCCATGCCATCCCAGGTGAGAAAAATGCATCCTGAATCAAGTCTGAGGGCTAAAACCTCTGTTTTGGGTTTTACCACATTGAGCCCAGAACGTAAGGTCCGGACCTGAAATTTGGAGCCAAAATTGAAATTTTCACTTTGGCTGAAATTGCATGAAATATGTGTCCCCCGTGGAAGCCCATGCCATCCCAGGTGAGAAAAATGCATCCTGAATCAAGTCTGAGGGCTTAATCTTCTGTTTCGGGTTTTACCACATTGAGCCCAGAACGTAAGGTCCGGACCTGAAATTTGGACCCAAAATTGAAATTTTCACTTTGGCTGAAATTGCATGAAATATGTGTCCCCTGTGAAAGCCCATGCCATCCCAGGTGAGAAAAATGCATGCCGAATAAAGTCTGAGGGCTTAAACCTCAGTTTCGGGTTTTACCACATTGAGCCCAGAACGTAAGGGCCGGACCTGAAATTTGGAGCCAAAATTGAAATTTTCACTTTGGCTGAAATTGCATGAAATATGTGTCCCCCGTGGAAGCCCATGCCATCCCAGGTGAGAAAAATGCATCCTGAATCAAGTCTGAGGACGAAAACCTCTGTTTCGGGTTTTACTAGATTGAGCCCAGAACGTAACGTCTGGACTTGAAATTTGGAGCCAAAATTGAAATTTTCACTTTGGCTGAAATTGCATGAAATATGTGTCCCCCGTGGAAGCCCATGCCATCCCAGGTGAGAAAAATGCATCCTGAATCAAGTCTGAGGGCTAAAACCTCTGTTTTGGGTTTTACCACATTGAGCCCAGAACGTAAGGGCCGGACCTGAAATTTGGAGCCAAAAATTGAAATTTTCAGTTTGGCTGAAATTAACTGAAATATGTGTCCCCCGTGGAAGCCCATGCCATCCCAGGTGAGAAAAATGCATCCTGAATCAAGTCTGGGGGCTAAAACCTCTGTTTCGGGTTTTACCACATTGAGCCCAGAACGTAAGGGCCGGACCTGAAATTTGGAGCCAAAATTGAAATTTTCAGTTTGGCTGAGATTGCATCAATTATGTGTCCCCCCTTGGAAGCCCATGCCATCCCAGTTGAGAAAAATGCATGCTGAATCAAGTCTGAGGGCTAAAACCTCTGTTTCGGGTTTTACTAGATTGAGCCCAGAACGTAAGGGCCGGACCTGAAATTTGGAGCCAAAATTGAAATTTTCACTTTGGCTGAAATTGCATGAAATATGTGTCCCCCATGAAAGCCCATGCCATCCCAGGTGAGAAAAATGCATCCTGAATCAAGTCTCAGGGCTAAATCCTCTGTTTTGGGTTTTACCACATTGAGCCCAGAACGTAAGGTCCGGACCTCAAATTTGGAGCCAAAATTAAAATTTTCACTTTGGCTGAAATTGCATGAAATATGTGTCCCCCGTGGAAGCCCATGCCATCCCAGGTGAGAAAAATGCATCCTGAATCAAGTCTGAGGGCTAAAACCTCTGTTTCGGGTTTTACCACATTGAGCCCAGAACGTAAGGGCCGGACCTGAAATTTGGAGCCAAAATTGAAATTTTCACTTTGGCTGAAATTGCATGAATTATGTGTACCCCGTGGAAGCCCATGCCATCCCAGGTGAGAAAAATGCATCCTGAATCAAGTCTGAGGGCTAAATCCTCTGTTTTGGGTTTTACCACATTGAGCCCAGAACGTAAGGTCCGGACCTGAAATTTGGCGCCAAAATTGAAATTTTCACTTTGGCTGAAATTGCATGAAATATGTGTCCCCCTTGGAAGCCCATGCCATCCCAGGTGAGAAAAATGCATCCTGAATCAAGTCTGAGGGCTAAATCCTCTGTTTCGGGTTTTACCACATTGAGCCCAGAACGTAAGGGCCGGACCTGAAATTTGGAGCCAAAATTGAAATTTTCACTTTGGCTGAAATTGCATGAAATATGTGTCCCCCGTGGAAGCCCATGCCATCCCAGGTGAGAAAAATGCATCCTGAATCAAGTCTGAGGGCTAAAACCTCTGTTTCAGGTTTTACCAGATTGAGCCCAGAACGTAAGGGCCGGACCTGAAATTTGGAGCCCAAATTGAAATTTTCAGTTTGGCTGAAATTGCATGACATATGTGTCCCCTGTGGAAGCCCATGCCATCCCAGGTGAGAAAAATGCATGCCGAATCAAGTCTGAGGGCTAAAACCTCTGTTTCGGGTTTTACCAGATTGAGCCCAGAACGTAAGGTCCGGACCTGAAATTTGGAGCCAAAATTGAAATTTTCAGTTTGGCTGAAATTGCATGAAATATGTGTCCCCCGTGGAAGCCCATGCCATCCCAGGTGAGAAAAATGCATCCTGAATCAAGTCTGAGGGCTAAAACCTCTGTTTCGGGTTTTACTAGATTGAGCCCAGAACGTAAGGGCCGGACCTGAAATTTGGAGCCAAAATTGAAATTTTCACTTTGGCTGAAATTGCATGAAATATGTGTCCCCCGTGGAAGCCCATGCCATCCCAGGTGAGAAAAATGCATCCTGAATCAAGTCTGAGGGCTAAAACCTCTGTTTTGGGTTTTACCACATTGAGCCCAGAACGTAAGGGCCGGACCTGAAATTTGGAGCCAAAATTGAAATTTTCACTTTGGCTGAAATTGCATGAAATATGTGTCCCCCGTGGAAGCCCATGCCATCCCAGGTGAGAAAAATGCATCCTGAATCAAGTCTGAGGGCTAAAACCTCTGTTTCGGGTTTTACTAGATTGAGCCCAGAACGTAAGGGCCGGACCTGAAATTTGGAGCCAAAATTGAAATTTTCACTTTGGCTGAAATTGCATGAAATATGTGTCCCCCGTGGAAGCCCATGCCATCCCAGGTGAGAAAAATGCATGCTGAATCAAGTCTGAGGGCTAAAACCTCTGTTTCGGGTTTTACCACATTGAGCCCAGAACGTAACGTCTGGACTTGAAATTTGGAGCCAAAATTGAAATTTTCACTTTGGCTGAAATTGCATGAAATATGTGTCCCCTGTGGAAGCCCATGCCATCCCAGGTGAGAAAAATGCATCCTGAATCAAGTCTGAGGGCTAAAACCTCTGTTTTGGGTTTTACCACATTGAGCTCAGAACGTAAGGGCCGGACCTGAAATTTGGAGCCAAAATTGAAATTTTCACTTTGGCTGAAATTGCATGAAATATGTGTCCCCCGTGGAAGCCCATGCCATCCCAGGTGAGAAAAATGCATGCTGAATCAAGTCTGAGGGCTAAATCCTCTGTTTCGGGTTTTACCACATTGAGCCCAGAACGTAAGGTCCGGACCTGAAATTTGGAGCCAAAATTGAAATTTTCACTTTGGCTGAAATTGCATGAAATATGTGTCCCCCGTGGAAGCCCATGCCATCCCAGGTGAGAAAAATGCATCCTGAATCAAGTCTGAGGGCTTAATCTTCTGTTTCGGGTTTTACCACATTGAGCCCAGAACGTAAGGTCCGGACCTGAAATTTGGACCCAAAATTGAAATTTTCACTTTGGCTGAAATTGCATGAAATATGTGTCCCCCGTGGAAGCCCATGCCATCCCAGGTGAGAAAAATGCATCCTGAATCAAGTCTGAGGGCTAAAACCTCTGTTTCGGGTTCTACCAGATTGAGCCCAGAACGTAAGGGTCGGACCTTAAATTTGGAGCCCAAATCGAAATTTTCACTTTGGCTGAAATTGCATGAAATATGTGTCCCCCGTGGAAGCCCATGCCATCCCAGGTGAGAAAAATGCATCCTGAATCAAGTCTGAGGGCTAAATCCTCTGTTTCGGGTTTTACCACATTGAGCCCAGAACGTAAGGTCCGGACCTGAAATTTGGAGCCAAAATTGAAATTTTCACTTTGGCTGAAATTAAATGAAATATGTGTCCCCCGTGGAAGCCCATGCCATCCCAGGTGAGAAAAATACATCCTGAATCAAGTCTGAGGGCGAAAACCTCTGTTTCGGGTTTTACCACATTGAGCCCAGAACGTAAGGGCCGACCCTGAAATTTGGAGCCAAAATTGAAATTTTCACTTTGGCTGAAATTAAATGAAATATGTGTCCCCCGTGGAAGCCCATGCCATCCCAGGTGAGAAAAATGCATCCTGAATCAAGTCTGAGGGCTAAAACCTCTGTTTTGGGTTTTACCACATTGAGCCCAGAACGTAAGGGCCGGACCTGAAATTTGGAGCCAAAATTGAAATTTTCACTTTGGCTGAAATTGCATGAAATATGTGTCCCCCGTGGAAGCCCATGCCATCCCAGGTGAGAAAAATGCATGCTGAATCAAGTCTGAGGGCTAAATCCTCTGTTTCGGGTTTTACCACATTGAGCCCAGAACGTAAGGGCCGGACCTGAAATTTGGAGCCAAAATTGAAATTTTCACTTTGGCTGAAATTGCATGAAATATGTGTCCCCCGTGGAAGCCCATGCCATCCCAGGTGAGAAAAATGCATCCTGAATCAAGTCTGAGGACGAAAACCTCTGTTTCGGGTTTTACTAGATTGAGCCCAGAACGTAGGGCCGGACCTGAAATTTGGAGCCAAAATTGAAATTTTCACTTTGGCTGAAATTAAATGAAATATGTGTCCCCCGTGGAAGCCCATGCCATCCCAGGTGAGAAAAATGCATCCTGAATCAAGTCTGAGGGCTAAAACCTCTGTTTTGGGTTTTACCACATTGAGCCCAGAACGTAAGGGCCAGACCTGAAATTTGGAGCCAAAATTGAAATTTTCACTTTGGCTTTAATTGCATGAAATATGTGTCCCCTGTGGAAGCCCATGCCATCCCAGGTGAGAAAAATGCATGCCGAATAAAGTTTGAGGGCTAAAACCTCTGTTTCGGGTTTTACCACATTGAGCCCAGAACGTAAGGTCCGGACCTGAAATTTGGAGCCAAAATTGAAATTTTCACTTTGGCTGAAATTGCATGAAATATGTGTCCCCCGTGGAAGCCCATGCCATCCCAGGTGAGAAAAATGCATCCTGAATCAAGTCTGAGGACGAAAACCTCTGTTTCGGGTTCTACCAGATTGAGCCGACAACGTAAGGGCCGGACCTGAAATTTGGAGCCAAAATTGAAATTTTCACTTTGGCTGAAATTGCATGAAATATGTGTCCCCCGTGGAAGCCCATGCCATCCCAGGTGAGAAAAATGCATCCTGAATCAAGTCTGAGGGCTAAAACCTCTGTTTTGGGTTTTACCACATTGAGCCCAGAACGTAAGGGCCGGACCTGAAATTTGGAGCCAAAATTGAAATTTTCACTTTGGCTGAAATTGCATGAAATATGTGTCCCCCGTGGAAGCCCATGCCATCCCAGGTGAGAAAAATGCATCCTGAATCAAGTCTGAGGGCTAAAACCTCTGTTTCAGGTTTTACCAGATTGAGCCCAGAACGTAAGGGCCGGACCTGAAATTTGGAGCCCAAATTGAAATTTTCAGTTTGGCTGAAATTGCATGAAATATGTGTCCCCTGTGGAAGCCCATGCCATCCCAGGTGAGAAAAATGCATGCCGAATAAAGTCTGAGGGCTAAAACCTCTGTTTCGGGTTTTACCACATTGAGCCCAGAACGTAAGGTCCGGACCTGAAATTTGGAGCCAAAATTGAAATTTTCAGTTTGGCTGAAATTGCATGAAATATGTGTCCCCCGTGGAAGCCCATGCCACCCCAGGTGAGAAAAATGCATCCTGAATCAAGTCTAAGGGGTAAAACCTCTGTTTCGGGTTTTACCACATTGAGCCCAGAACGTAAGGGCCGGACCTGAAATTTGGAGCCAAAATTGAAATTTTCACTTTGGCTGAAATTGCATGAAATATGTGTCCCCCGTGGAAGCCCATGCCATCCCAGGTGAGAAAAATGCATCCTGAATCAAGTCTGAGGGCTAAAACCTCTGTTTCGGGTTTTACCACATTGAGCCCAGAACGTAACGTCTGGACTTGAAATTTGGAGCCAAAATTGAAATTTTCACTTTGGCTGAAATTGCATGAAATATGTGTCCCCCGTGGAAGCCCATGCCATCCCAGGTGAGAAAAATGCATCCTGAATCAAGTCTGAGGGGTAAAACCTCTGTTTTGGGTTTTACCACATTGAGCTCAGAACGTAAGGGCCGGACCTGAAATTTGGAGCCAAATTGAAATTTTCACTTTGGCTGAAGTTAAATGAAATATGTGTCCCCCGTGGAAGCCCATGCCATCCCAGGTGAGAAAAATGCATGCTGAATCAAGTCTGAGGGCTAAAACCTCTGTTTCGGGTTTTACCACATTGAGCTCAGAACGTAAGGGCCGGACCTGAAATTTGGAGCCAAAATTGAAATTTTCAGTTTTGGCTGAAATTGCATCAATTATGTGTCCCCCCTGGAAGCGCATGCCATCCCAGGTGAGAAAAATGCATCCTGAATCAAGTCTGAGGGCTAAATCCTCTGTTTCGGGTTTTACCACATTGAGCCCAGAACGTAAGGGCCGGACCTGAAATTTGGAGCCAAAATTGAAATTTTCACTTTGGCTGAAATTGCATGAAATATGTGTCCCCCGTGGAAGCCCATTCCATCCCAGGTGAGAAAAATGCATCCTGAATCAAGTCTGAGGGCTAAAACCTCTGTTTCGGGTTTTACCACATTGAGCCCAGAACGTAAGGTCCGGACCTGAAATTTGGAGCCAAAATTGAAATTTTCACTTTGGCTGAAATTAGATGAAATATGTGTCCCCCGTGGAAGCCCATGCCATCCCAGGTGAGAAAAATGCATCCTGAATCAAGTCTGAGGGCTAAATCCTCTGTTTCGGGTTTTACCACATTGAGCCCAGAACGTAAGGTCCGGACCTGAAATTTGGAGCCAAAATTGAAATTTTCACTTTGGCTGAAATTGCATGAAATATGTGTCCCCTGTGGAAGCCAATGCCCTCCCAGGTGAGAAAAATGCATCCTGAATCAAGTCTGAGGGCTAAAACCTCTGTTTCGGGTTTTACCACATTGAGCCCAGAACGTAAGGGCCGGACCTGAAATTTTTGAGCCAAAATTGAAATTTTCACTTTGGCTGAAATTGCATGAAATATGTGTCCCCCGTGGAAGCCCATGCCATCCCAGGTGAGAAAAATGCATCCTGAATCAAGTCTAAGGGGTAAAACCTCTGTTTTGGGTTTTACCACATTGAGCCCAGAACATAAGGTCCGGACCTGAAATTTGGAGCCAAAATTGAAATTTTCACTTTGGCTGAAATTGCATGAAATATGTGTCCCCCGTGGAAGCCCATGCCATCCCAGGTGAGAAAAATGCATCCTGGATCAAGTCTGAGGGCTAAATCCTCTGTTTCGGGTTTTACCACATTGAGCCCAGAACGTAACGTCTGGACTTGAAATTTGGAGCCAAAATTGAAATTTTCACTTTGGCTGAAATTGCATGAAATATGTGTCCCCCGTGGAAGCCCATGCCATCCCAGGTGAGAAAAATGCATCCTGAATCAAGTCTGAGGGCTAAATCCTCTGTTCCGGGTTTTACCACATTGAGCTCAGAACGTAAGGGCCGGACCTGAAATTTGGAGCCAAAATTGAAATTTTCACTTTGGCTTTAATTGCATGAAATATGTGTCCCCCTTGGAAGCCCATGCCATCCCAGGTGAGAAAAATGCATGCTGAATCAAGTCTGAGGGCTAAATCCTCTGTTTCGGGTTTGACCACATTGAGCCCAGAACGTAAGGGCCGGACCTGAAATTTGGAGCCAAAATTGAAATTTTCACTTTGGCTGAAATTGCATGAAATATGTGTCCCCCGTGGAAGCCCCTGCCATCCCAGGTGAGAAAAATGCATCCTGAATCAAGTCTAAGGGGTAAAACCTCTGTTTTGGGTTTTACCACATTGAGCCCAGAACGTAAGGGCCAGACCTGAAATTTGGAGCCAAAATTGAAATTTTCACTTTGGCTGAAATTAAATGAAATATGTGTCCCCCCTGGAAGCCCATGCCATCCCAGGTGAGAAAAATGCATCCTGAATCAAGTCTGAGGGCTAAAACCTCTGGTTTGGGTTTTACCACATTGAGCCCAGAACGTAAGGGCCGGACCTGAAATTTGGAGCCAAAATTGAAATTTTCACTTTGGCTGAAATTGCATGAAATATGTGTCCCCTGTGGAAGCCCATGCCATCCCAGGTGAGAAAAATGCATCCTGAATCAAGTCTGAGGGCTAAAACCTCTGTTTCGGGTTTTACCACATTGAGCCCAGAACGTAAGGGCCAGACCTGAAATTTGGAGCCAAAATTGAAATTTTCACTTTGGCTGAAATTGCATGAAATATGTGTCCCCCGTGGAAGCCCATGCCATCCCAGGTGAGAAAAATGCATCCTGAATCAAGTCTGAGGGCTAAATCCTCTGTTCCAGGTTTTACCACATTGAGCCCAGAACGTAAGGGCCAGACCTGAAATTTGGAGCCAAAATTGAAATTTTCAGTTTGGCTGAAATTGCATGAAATATGTGTCCCCCGTGGAAGCCCATGCCATCCCAGGTGAGAAAAATGCATCCTGAATCAAGTCTGAGGGCTAAAACCTCTGTTTTGGGTTTTACCAGATTGAGCCCAGAACGTAAGGGCCGGACCTGAAATTTGGAGCCAAAATTGAAATTTTCACTTTGGCTGAAATTGCATGAAATATGTGTCCCCCGTGGAAGCCCATGCCATCCCAGGTGAGAAAAATGCATCCTGAATCAAGTCTGAGGGCTAAAACCTCTGTTTCGGGTTTTACCACATTGAGTCCAGAACGTAAGGGCCGGACCTGAAATTTGGAGCCAAAATTGAAATTTTCACTTTGGCTGAAATTGCATGAAATATGTGTCCCCCGTGGAAGCCCATGCCATCCCAGGTGAGAAAAATGCATCCTGAATAAAGTCTGGGGGCTAAATCCTCTGTTTCTGGTTTTACCACATTGAGCCCAGAACGTAAGGGCCGGACCTGAAATTTGGAGCCAAAATTGAAATTTTCACTTTGGCTGAAATTGCATGAAATATGTGTCCCCCGTGGAAGCCCATGCCATCCCAGGTGAGAAAAATGCATCCTGAATCAAGTCTGAGGGCTAAAACCTCTGTTTCGGGTTCTACCAGATTGAGCCCAGAACGTAAGGGCCGGACCTGAAATTTGGAGCCAAAATTGAAATTTTCACTTTGGCTGAAATTGCATGAAATATGTGTCCCCCGTGGAAGCCCATGCCATCCCAGGTGAGAAAAATGCATGCTGAATCAAGTCTGAGGGCTTAATCCTCTGTTTCGGGTTTTACCACATTGAGCCCAGAACGTAAGGGCCGGACCTGAAATTGGGAGCCAAAATTGAAATTTCCACTTTGGCTGAAATTGCATGAAATATGTGTCCCCCGTGGAAGCCCATGCCATCCCAGGTGAGAAAAATGCATCCTGAATCAAGTCTGAGGACGAAAACCTCTGTTTCGGGTTTTACTAGATTGAGCCCAGAACGGAAGGGCCGGACCTGAAATTTGGAGCCAAAATTGAAATTTTCACTTTGGCTGAAATTAAATGAAATATGTGTACCCCGTGGAAGCCCATGCCATCCCAGGTGAGAAAAATGCATCCTGAATCAAGTCTGAGGGCTAAATCCTCTGTTACGGGTTTTACCACATTGAGCCCAGAACGTAAGGGCCAGACCTGAAATTTGGAGCCAAAATTGAAATTTTCACTTTGGCTTTAATTGCATGAAATATGTGTCCCCTGTGGAAGCCAATGCCATCCCAGGTGAGAAAAATGCATGCCGAATAAAGTTTGAGGGCTAAAACCTCTGTTTCGGGTTTTACCACATTGAGCCCAGAACGTAAGGTCCGGACCTGAAATTTGGAGCCAAAATTGAAATTTTCACTTTGGCTGAAATTGCATGAAATATGTGTCCCCCGTGGAAGCCCATTCCATCCCAGGTGAGAAAAATGCATCCTGAATCAAGTCTGAGGGCTAAAACCTCTGTTTCGGGTTTTACCACATTGAGCCCAGAACGTAAGGGCCGGACCTGAAATTTGGAGCCAAAATTGAAATTTTCACTTTGGCTGAAATTGCATGAAATATGTGTCCCCTGTGGAAGCCCATGCCCTCCCAGGTGAGAAAAATGCATCCTGAATCAAGTCTAAGGGGTAAAACCTCTGTTTTGGGTTTTACCACATTGAGCCCAGAACGTAAGGGCCAGACCTGAAATTTGGAGCCAAAATTGAAATTTTCAGTTTGGCTGAAATTGCATGAAATATGTGTCCCCCCTGGAAGCCCATGCCATCCCAGGTGAGAAAAATGCATCCTGAATCAAGTCTGAGGGCTAAAACCTCTGTTTTGGGTTTTACCACATTGAGCCCAGAACGTAAGGGCCAGATCTGAAATTTGGAGCCAAAATTGAAATTTTCACTTTGGCTGAAATTGCATGAAATATGTGTCCCCTGTGGAAGCCCATGCCATCCCAGGTGAGAAAAATGCATCCTGAATCAAGTCTGAGGGCTAAAACCTCTGTTTCGGGTTTTACCACATTGAGCCCAGAACGTAAGGGCCAGACCTGAAATTTGGAGCCAAAATTGAAATTTTCAGTTTGGCTGAAATTGCATGAAATATGTGTCCCCCGTGGAAGCCCATGCCATCCCAGTAGGAAAAATGCATCCTGAATCAAGTCTGAGGGCTAAAACCTCTGTTTTGGGTTTTACCAGATTGAGCCCAGAACGTAAGGGCCGGACCTGAAATTTGGAGCCAAAATTGAAATTTTCACTTTGGCTGAAATTGCATGAAATATGTGTCCCCCGTGGAAGCCCATGCCATCCCAGGTGAGAAAAATGCATCCTGAATCAAGTCTGAGGGCTAAAACCTCTGTTTTGGGTTTTACCACATTGAGCCCAGAACGTAAGGGCCGGACCTGAAATTTGGAGCCAAAATTGAAATTTTCACTTTGGCTGAAATTGCATGAAATATGTGTCCCCCGTGGAAGCCCATGCCATCCCAGGTGAGAAAAATGCATCCTGAATCAAGTCTGAGGGCTAAAACCTCTGTTTCGGGTTTTACCACATTGAGCCCAGAACGTAAGGTCCGGACCTGAAATTTGGAGCCAAAATTGAAATTTTCAGTTTGGCTGAAATTGCATGAAATATGTGTCCCCTGTGGAAGCCCATGCCATCCCAGGTGAGAAAAATGCATCCTGGATCAAGTCTGAGGGCTAAATCCTCTGTTCCGGGTTTTACCACATTGAGCCCAGAACGTAAGGGCCGGACCTGAAATTTGGAGCCAAAATTGAAATTTTCACTTTGGCTGAAATTGCATGAAATATGTGTCCCCCGTGGAAGCCCATGCCATCCCAGGTGAGAAAAATGCATCCTGAATCAAGTCTGAGGGCTAAAACCTCTGTTTCGGGTTTTACTACATTGAGTCCAGAACGTAAGGGCCGGACCTGAAATTTGGAGCCAAAATTGAAATTTTCACTTTGGCTGTAATTGCATGAAATATGTGTCCCCCGTGGAAGCCCATGCCATCCCAGGTGAGAAAAATGCTTCCTGAATCAAGTCTGAGTGCTAAAACCTCTGTTTCGGGTTTTACCAGATTGAGCCCAGAACGTAAGGGCCGGACCTGAAATTTGGAGCCAAAATTGAAATTTTCACTTTGGCTGAAATTGCATGAAATATGTGTCCCCCATGAAAGCCCATGCCATCCCAGGTGAGAAAAATGCATCCTGAATCAAGTCTGAGGGCTAAATCCTCTGTTTCGGGTTTTACCACATTGAGCCCAGAACGTAAGGTCCGGACCTGAAATTTGGAGCCCAAATTGAAATTTTCACTTTGGCTTTAATTGCATGAAATATGTGTCCCCTGTGGAAGCCCATGCCATCCCAGGTGAGAAAAATGCATGCCGAATAAAGTTTGAGGGCTAAAACCTCTGTTTCAGGTTTTACCACATTGAGCCCAGAACGTAAGGGCCGGACCTGAAATTTGGAGCCAAAATTGAAATTTTCACTTTGGCTGAAATTGCATGAAATATGTGTCCCCCGTGGAAGCCCATGCCATCCCAGGTGAGAAAAATGCATCCTGAATCAAGTCTGAGGACGAAAACCTCTGTTTCGGGTTTTACTAGATTGAGCCCAGAACGTAAGGGCCGGACCTGAAATTTGGAGCCAAAATTGAAATTTTCACTTTGGCTGAAATTAACTGAAATATGTGTCCCCTGTGGAAGCCCATGCCATCCCAGGTGAGAAAAATGCATCCTGAATCAAGTCTGAGGGCTAAAACCTCTGTTTCGGGTTTTACCACATTGAGCCCAGAACGTAAGGGCCAGACCTGAAATTTGGAGCCAAAATTGAAATTTTCAGTTTGGCTGAAATTGCATGAAATATGTGTCCCCCGTGGAAGCCCATGCCATCCCAGGTGAGAAAAATGCATCCTGAATCAAGTCTGAGGGCTAAAACCTCTGTTTCGGGTTTTACCACATTGAGCCCAGAATGTAAGGTCCGGACCTGAAATTTGGAGCCCAAATTGAAATTTTCAGTTTGGCTGAAATTGCATGAAATATGTGTCCCCTGTGGAAGCCCATGCCATCCCAGGTGAGAAAAATGCATCCTGGATCAAGTCTGAGGGCTAAATCCTCTGTTCCAGGTTTTACCACATTGAGCCCAGAACGTAAGGGCCGGACCTGAAATTTGGAGCCAAAATTGAAATTTTCACTTTGGCTGAAATTGCATGAAATATGTGTCCCCCGTGGAAGCCCATGCCATCCCAGGTGAGAAAAATGCATCCTGAATCAAGTCTGAGGGCTAAAACCTCTGTTTCGGGTTTTACCACATTGAGCCCAGAACGTAAGGGCCGGACCTGAAATTTGGAGCCAAAATTGAAATTTTCACTTTGGCTGAAATTGCATGAAATATGTGTCCCCCGTGGAAGCCCATGCCATCCCAGGTGAGAAAAATGCATCCTGAATAAAGTCTGGGGGCTAAATCCTCTGTTTCTGGTTTTACCACATTGAGCCCAGAACGTAAGGGCCGGACCTGAAATTTTTGAGCCAAAATTGAAATTTTCACTTTGGCTGAAATTGCATGAAATATGTGTCCCCCGTGGAAGCCCATGCCATCCCAGGTGAGAAAAATGCATCCTGGATCAAGTCTGAGGGCTAAAACCTCTGTTTCGGGTTTTACTAGATTGAGCCCAGAACGTAAGGGCCGGACCTGAAATTTGGAGCCAAAATTGAAATTTTCACTTTGGCTGAAATTGCATGAAATATGTGTCCCCCGTGGAAGCCCATGCCATCCCAGGTGAGAAAAATGCATCCTGAATCAAGTCTGAGTGCTAAAACCTCTGTTTCGGGTTTTACCAGATTGAGCCCAGAACGTAAGGGCCGGACCTGAAATTTGGAGCCAAAATTGAAATTTTCACTTTGGCTGAAATTGCATGAAATATGTGTCCCCTGTGGAAGCCCATGCCATCCCAGGTGAGAAAAATGCATCCTGGATCAAGTCTGAGGGCTAAATCCTCTGTTCCGGGTTTTACCACATTGAGCCCAGAACGTAAGGGCCGGACCTGAAATTTGGAGCCAAAATTGAAATTTTCACTTTGGCTGAAATTGCATGAAATATGTGTCCCCCGTGGAAGCCCATGCCATCCCAGGTGAGAAAAATGCATCCTGAATCAAGTCTGAGGGCTAAAACCTCTGTTTCGGGTTTTACTAGATTGAGCCCAGAACGTAAGGGCCGGACCTGAAATTTGGAGCCCAAATTGAAATTTTCACTTTGGCTGAAATTGCATGAAATATGTGTCCCCCGTGGAAGCCCATGCCATCCCAGGTGAGAAAAATGCATCCTGAATCAAGTCTGAGTGCTAAAACCTCTGTTTCGGGTTTTACCAGATTGAGCCCAGAACGTAAGGGCCGGACCTGAAATTTGGAGCCAAAATTGAAATTTTCACTTTGGCTGAAATTGCATGAAATATGTGTCCCCCATGAAAGCCCATGCCATCCCAGGTGAGAAAAATGCATCCTGAATCAAGTCTGAGGGCTAAATCCTCTGTTTTGGGTTTTACCACATTGAGCCCAGAACGTAAGGTCCGGACCTGAAATTTGGAGCCAAAATTGAAATTTTCACTTTGGCTGAAATTGCATGAAATATGTGTCCCCCGTGGAAGCCCATGCCATCCCAGGTGAGAAAAAAGCATCCTGAATCAAGTCTGAGGGCTAAATCCTCTGTTTTGGGTTTTACCACATTGAGTCCAGAACGTAAGGGCCGGACCTGAAATTTGGAGCCAAAATTGAAATTTTCACTTTGGCTGAAATTGCATGAAATATGTGTCCCCCGTGGAAGCCCATGCCATCCCAGGTGAGAAAAATGCATCCTGAATCAAGTCTGAGGGCTAAAACCTCTGTTTCGGGTTTTACCACATTGAGCCCAGAACGTAAGGTCCGGACCTGACATTTTGAGCCCAAATTGAAATTTTCAGTTTGGCTGAAATTGCATGAAATATGTGTCCCCTGTTGAAGCCCATGCCATCCCAGGTGAGAAAAATGCATCCTGAATCAAGTCTGAGGGCTAAAACCTCTGTTTTGGGTTTTACCACATTGAGCCCAGAACGTAAGGGCCGGACCTGAAATTTGGACCCAAAATTGAAATTTTCACTTTGGCTGAAATTGCATGAAATATGTGTCCCCCGTGGAAGCCCATGCCATCCCAGGTGAGAAAAATGCATCCTGAATCAAGTCTGAGGACGAAAACCTCTGTTTCGGGTTTTACTAGATTGAGCCCAGTACGTAAGGGCCGGACCTGAAATTTGGAGCCAAAATTGAAATTTTAACTTTGGCTGAAATTAAATGAAATATGTGTCCCCTGTGGAAGCCCATGCCATCCCAGGTGAGAAAAATGCATCCTGAATCAAGTCTGAGGGCTAAAACCTCTGTTCTGGGTTTTACCACATTGAGCCCAGAACGTAAGGGCCGGACCTGAAATTTGGAGCCAAAATTGAAATTTTCACTTTGGCTGAAATTGCATCAATTATGTGTCCCCCCTTGGAAGCCCATGCCATCCCAGGTGAGAAAAATGCATGCTGAATCAAGTCTGAGGGCTAAATCCTCTATTTCGGGTTTTACCAGATTGAGCCCAGAACGTAAGGTCCAGACCTGAAATTTGGAGCCAAAATTGAAATTTCAGTTTGGCTGAAATTGCATGAAATATGTGTCCCCCGTGGAAGCCCATGCCATCCCAGGTGAGAAAAATGCATCCTGAATCAAGTCTGAGGGCTAAATCTTCTGTTTCGGGTTTTACCAGATTGAGCCCAGAACGTAAGGTCCGGACCTGAAATTTGGAGCCAAAATTGAAATTTTCAGTTTGGCTGAAATTAACTGAAATATGTGTCCCCCGTGGAAGCCCATGCCATCCCAGGTGAGAAAAATGCATCCTGAATCAAGTCTGAGGGCTAAAACCTCTGTTTTGGGTTTTACCACATTGAGCCCAGAACGTAACGTCTGGACTTGAAATTTGGAGCCAAAATTGAAATTTTCACTTTGGCTGAAATTGCATGAAATATGTGTCCCCCGTGAAAGCCCATGCCATCCCAGGTGAGAAAAATGCATCCTGAATCAAGTCTGAAGGCTAAAACCTCTGTTTCGGGTTTTACCACATTGAGCTCAGAACGTAAGGTCCGGACCTGAAATTTGGAGCCAAAATTGAAATTTTCAGTTTGGCTGAGATTGCATCAATTATGTGTCCCCCCTTGGAAGCCCATGCCATCCCAGTTGAGAAAAATGCATGCTGAATCAAGTCTGAGGGCTAAAACCTCTGTTCTGGGTTTTACCACATTGAGCCCAGAACGTAAGGTCCGGACCTGAAATTTGGAGCCAAAATTGAAATTTTCAGTTTGGCTGAAATTGCATGAAATATGTGTCCCCTGTGGAAGCCCATGCCATCCCAGGTGAGAAAAATGCATCCTGAATCAAGTCTAAGGGGTAAAACCTCTGTTTCGGGTTTTACCACATTGAGCCCAGAACGTAAGGGCCGGACCTGAAATTTGGAGCCAAAATTGAAATTTTCACTTTGGCTGAAATTGCATGAAATATGTGTCCCCCGTGGAAGCCCATGCCATCCCAGGTGAGAAAAATGCATCCTGAATCAAGTCTGAGGGGTAAAACCTCTGTTTCGGGTTTTACCACATTGAGCCCAGAACGTAACGTCTGGACTTGAAATTTGGAGCCAAAATTGAAATTTTCACTTTGGCTGAAATTGCATGAAATATGTGTCCCCTGTGGAAGCCCATGCCATCCCAGGTGAGAAAAATGCATCCTGAATCAAGTCTGAGGGCTAAAACCTCTGTTTTGGGTTTTACCACATTGAGCTCAGAACGTAAGGGCCGGACCTGAAATTTGGAGCCAAAATTGAAATTTTCACTTTGGCTGAAATTGCATGAAATATGTGTCCCCCGTGGAAGCCCATGCCATCCCAGGTGAGAAAAATGCATGCTGAATCAAGTCTGAGGGCTAAATCCTCTGTTTCGGGTTTTACCACATTGAGCCCAGAACGTAAGGTCCGGACCTGAAATTTGGAGCCAAAATTGAAATTTTCACTTTGGCTGAAATTGCATGAAATATGTGTCCCCCGTGGAAGCCCATGCCATCCCAGGTGAGAAAAATGCATCCTGAATCAAGTCTGAGGGCTTAATCTTCTGTTTCGGGTTTTACCACATTGAGCCCAGAACGTAAGGTCCGGACCTGAAATTTGGACCCAAAATTGAAATTTTCACTTTGGCTGAAATTGCATGAAATATGTGTCCCCTGTGAAAGCCCATGCCATCCCAGGTGAGAAAAATGCATGCCGAATAAAGTCTGAGGGCTTAAACCTCAGTTTCGGGTTTTACCACATTGAGCCCAGAACGTAAGGGCCGGACCTGAAATTTGGAGCCAAAATTGAAATTTTCACTTTGGCTGAAATTGCATGAAATATGTGTCCCCCGTGGAAGCCCATGCCATCCCAGGTGAGAAAAATGCATCCTGAATCAAGTCTGAGGACGAAAACCTATGTTTCGGGTTTTACTAGATTGAGCCCAGAACGTAACGTCTGGACTTGAAATTTGGAGCCAAAATTGAAATTTTCACTTTGGCTGAAATTGCATGAAATATGTGTCCCCCGTGGAAGCCCATGCCATCCCAGGTGAGAAAAATGCATCCTGAATCAAGTCTGAGGGCTAAAACCTCTGTTTCGGGTTTTACCACATTGAGCCCAGAACGTAAGGGCCGGACCTGAAATTTGGAGCCAAAATTGAAATTTTCAGTTTGGCTGAAATTAACTGAAATATGTGTCCCCTGTGGAAGCCCATGCCATCCCAGGTGAGAAAAATGCATCCTGAATCAAGTCTGAGGGCTAAAACCTCTGTTTCGGGTTTTACCACATTGAGCCCAGAACGTAAGGGCCGGACCTGAAATTTGGAGCCAAAATTGAAATTTTCAGTTTGGCTGAGATTGCATCAATTATGTGTCCCCCCTTGGAAGCCCATGCCATCCCAGTTGAGAAAAATGCATGCTGAATCAAGTCTGAGGGCTAAAACCTCTGTTCTGGGTTTTACCACATTGAGCCCAGAACGTAAGGTCCGGACCTGAAATTTGGAGCCAAAATTGAAATTTTCACTTTGGCTGAAATTGCATGAAATATGTGTCCCCCGTGGAAGCCCATGCCATCCCAGGTGAGAAAAATGCATCCTGAATCAAGTCTAAGGGGTAAAACCTCTGTTTCGGGTTTTACCACATTGAGCCCAGAACGTAAGGGCCGGACCTGAAATTTGGAGCCAAAATTGAAATTTTCACTTTGGCTGAAATTGCATGAAATATGTGTCCCCCGTGGAAGCCCATGCCATCCCAGGTGAGAAAAATGCATGCTGAATCAAGTCTGAGGGCTAAAACCTCTGTTTCGGGTTTTACCACATTGAGCCCAGAACGTAACGTCTGGACTTGAAATTTGGAGCCAAAATTGAAATTTTCACTTTGGC